>NW_006913447.1:3055-9559 GCF_000464535.1 Endocarpon pusillum Z07020
GCCTGTTAAAACTTGGCTTTAAATCATCTCTTTCTAATCTGTGTATCTTTGTAAACAACAAAGGAATAATTATTAGCACTTAAGTAGACGACTTAGTAATTGTTTTTTAATAACTCTCTAATATAATCAAATTTAAGAAGAACTTTACTTATATCTTTAAGATCAAGGATCTAGGGGAGATTAAAAGGATCCTTAGTATAAGAGTAACTTGCGATCGCCAGCAGAGGACTTTATATCTGGACTAGTTAACTTATATTAAGAAAATAATGTTAGAACTTCAAATAGAAGAGGACAAGTATAAACTAGTTAAGATACTAATTAATAGATATGACGCTCTAGCCCTACTATTAGACAAGGACGAACAAGTAAATACACGCTAATACTAGAAATATATTAGAAGCATTATATATATAATGTTAAACATAAGACTAGATATTATATTTGTAACAACAAAACTCGCCTAGTTTATATTAGATCTAACAAAGCGTAGCTTCTTGCTTCCCTTCCTCCGGAATATAATATTATATAAGATGCTATTAATAGTTAGGAAGAGCATCTCCTTAATATTAAACCTTTTATGTAATGACTCCTTAAGAAAGAATCCTTACTGAATAACACTCTTGTCATCTTTAGGCAATATTATTATTTATTAACAAGGTTTTAATTATCCTCTAGCTAATAATCATCCTAAAGATCTATGATACATAAACGCTACTTCTACTCTTAAGAAGGCACAACCTCACCTCAAGAACGCCTACTATAACAGCTAAAATGTTTTGTCTGTTAAGGAAATTATAAATAGCGAAACTGCCCTCACATTAAGGAGCATATAGAAGAGATCAGGGAGATCGTCAACAGAGCTCAAGTAAGCTAACGCAAGGGGAACAAGCCGAAGGCAAGAGTAATCAAGGAAGAGAGTATAAGTGCAGAAGACTTCTCTTCTGACTCTGAAGGCGAAACAGAAGTCTATCTTGCGGCACTAGAAAAGCTAACCTGTAAGACCCTTAAGTGGATTACTAACACTAGTACATCTGACTATATAACTGACTAGCTTTCTCTCTTTAAAGGACTCTTAAGAAGAATTAAAGAGATAATAGTGAATTTAGCAGACTTAAGATTACACATTAAAGGGGCAGGATATACCTAGATACATACAAAAGAGGGAGTAATAACCCTATTAAATATATTGTATATACTTAGTCTAAGTACTAGCCTTATCTCTAATTCTTTATTATATAAATCTAGGCTTTCTAGCAGTTTTGACAAAAATGCACTACCCCCCCCCGCCCCCCCCACCACCACCCCCCCTAAAACAGTTAGATATAAAGGCCTTTATATTATTAATTAAATAAGTCCTGAAGCTATAAAGACTATATATCCTACTTAAGCTACACAGATTATAGTTTGTAATGCTCTTCTTACGCCCTTTAATAATTATAGTTAGTAGTAAGCATATTAAACATCTATATAATTACTTATTAATTATAATTAATAAGAGAACAAGGATGCTAGTAACTATAACTAACAAATAACCTCTAAAGAAGGTATTATAAAGAACTAATATAAACTATAGTATAAAAGGTTTGCTTATATAGAAGAGAAGAAGCTTTATGACCTATATAAGGTTACTATATTATAGAAAGCTATTTATAAGCTAAGTAAAATAGACATTTATAAAGTATATAATCTGACTAAGATAAGAAACTAAATAAATGCTTAAGTTTCTTAGTATAAGGCTAATCTTCTTAATCTTATATTAATTAATATCTATAGCCTCTTTCTAACTATACTTAGCAGCGCCTAATACTTCCTAAAGATTATTAATAACTATTCTAGGAAGTTATAAGTAATCCTAATTAAGGATCAAAAGGAAGTAAAGGATTATCTTAAGAGGTAGCATTAAAGTAAAGAACTTATTATAAGGATAAAACTAAAGGTGATCTAAAGTAATAATACTAGAGAACTTAAATAGACCCTTAATAAGTAAAGCTAACAAATAGGAATTAGTATATAATATATTATTCTATATACCTTAAGCCAGAATAGTATAGCTAAACGTACAATTCAGATAATAGAAAATAATATTTAAGCAATATTAAAGGAATCCGAGTTGCCTTTTAAACTATAGGATAAGGTAGCAAAGACTAATACATATATTTGTAACTAAACTATAGTTGGCCCTAAGATAGATGGACAAAGGATCACCCCTAAGGAAGCTTAGACTAGGACAAAACCTTTAATTAATTATATCTGAATCTAGGGATGTAAGTGTTATTTATATATAAATTCAAAATTGCTGCTAGTATTAGAGAGACAAGATAAGCTGATAGACTGTAGCTATATAAGAGTATTTATAGGATACAAAGAGAACACAATAAAGCAGTTTTGTATTTACACGCCAGATCTTAGATATGTAACTTGTTCTTTAATTATAATATTTAATAAATTCTAAAAGAGTAGAACTATTAATCTTTGTATAAGAGAGACCCCTAATTTCTTATCAGATTATGTATTATAAAGACGACCTTAAAAAGAGCCTATTACTAATTAAGACGCTAAACTAAATCTGGCTATACTGTATATAGTTAACTTAACTAACCAGGTATCTCTTATACTAATAATAAAGGAAATTAATTTATTAGTAAAGACACTTATCAAGATATTAATTAAAGTTCCTTTAATGCTAAATAACTAAAAAAATAAGGAGGTTATTATAATAAAAATAAAAAAAGATGCTACAAAACTAGGTCTTTAATAGTAAATAAATAGACTTACTAAGGTAAGACTATAAGTAATAAGTAAGCGAAATTAAGATAATAATAATAATAAGTATTACAAACTACAAGATCAAAAAATTACAAGAGCATATATAGTATGTTAGCAAAAGATTCTGATTCTAATAATGATAATAATAATAATAAGTATTACAAACTACAAGATCAAAAAATTACAAGAGCATATATAGTATGTTAGCAAAAGATTCTGATTCTAATAATGTATAGATAAGCAATCTTAGATCTTATTTTTAGTACAGACTAGACTAATATAATTAAGTAAGAACTTATAGTATTATAAGCAAACGGGACTTAGAAGCAAGTTGTCCCTCCTGTAGAATCTAACATTATTATAAGTAAATAAGTATTTAATATTAAGTATATAAAGAATAAGGGAGTAAATTAATTTAAAGCTAGACTTATAGCTCAGGGTTTCTTATAAAGATACAATATTAATTATAAAGAAATCTTTACCTTAATAATATGTATAGACTCCTTAAGGGTGTTACTAATAATTATAATAGTAAAGAACTTAAAATATTACTAGATAAATATTAATAATATATTTATAGAATGCTCACTTTCTCCAGCTGTACAAACGCAAGCCGAACGCAGACTGAGCTGAAGTCGAGCCGGGTGTTAATTCTTGAGTAAGGCAGCAAAACGGCCGACCCCACTGGTTGCCATGGTGCGGTCAAGATGCGGTGCAGGATACCCAAAAAAGCTCAGCCAGAAGAGGACGGAGAACATGACGTCCCAGCTTTTGTAATCCCCCGGCGGCAGGGTGACGTGATGCCGATGGACCTTATGGGACGGCCAGGAGGATCACTCTCGGCTTTTAACATGCTTTGAAGTCCAAGCCAGCAAATTCGTAAGGTTGGGTCTGGTCCGATAACAAAGTCTAGGGGCGTACGGGAGTAGGGTTCACGAGCCTTGTCTCCAGCTTCTATCAGGATCCGGGGTATCGGTACCGAGTGTATGCAGTATGAAGCGGTCCTCAACGTCAAAGGGCTTAGACTCCAGAAGAAAAAGGTACAGATCGCGCCGAAGATATTTGCAATTACGGTCACTTCAAGAGTCGACAGACCTAGCTGCTGGAAGGCCCGCCCAAGGCACTGGGCAGAAAATCCCCCAATCAGTATGACCGTGACGATGCGCGCAAATCTATCTGCTTTGTTCTTGTCCCGGATTGCATTGTCGCCAATGGTTGGAAGCTCCAAGTACTTGTCTCTTACGAGGTACGCTAACTGCTGGTCATCGATCGGAAACTCGGGAAAGACTGGCGACTTCAAGGTAAAGCCACCAATGTTGGCGGAGAATGCCTTCCTCATCGGCCACTGTGAACAACCAAGACCCAGAAAGTCCTCCGTACACAGGGTTGCAGCCCTCGATCGCTCGCCAGCTATACCAGTGATGACCTCTGGAAAAATCAGGGGCAAACATGGTCCGCCAAAGTTTGCACTTGAGAAAGCCACAGCGACCGCTAGTTGGCTCTGGAGCGTTCAAGCACAAGACAGACCAGCTGTACAAGAATAAAGTAATGGTACGGAGTACTGCTGTGGATAATATTAAGTGTTCCGCGGCCATTGCATTGATCCACCCAGCAGCAGGTTGAGAAACGTGGGTCGAGTTTGTGAAAATGAACCGAGTCTTTGACAGAGGCAGTTGACAGAGGCAGTGATTTCTGCAGCAAAAATATCGAGATGCTGATTTTGTAAGCTAAGCCCAATTAGGACTAGAGGGTGTCGCTGAAGTAAAAGAGGGTGTCGCTTTAGTTGATCCCCAAATCTGTACTGGACTGGACATGAATGCAATCCGTGATTCACTATATACACGAGAATCTGTTGACCTTCTGAGAGGGCTAATTGGCCGCGTTTAATATGCGTAATCCCTGCGTTTCTGCTGCTTCTAATTGGTCAATTTCCGACGCAATTTCGCTTCTAATTTCGCTGTACGGTACAGCTAATTGTACATAGATCTACGCTCTCTACCCCCGTAGCTATCAATCAACTTGCTTTTCTACGCACTCTGCACAGCAGGTTGACAGAATAAAGAGTTTAATTAAAACTAAATTCTAAATCTTTATAAAGCTTTTTAGTCTATATATTCTTAAGGACTTTATTATTATTTATAGACTATACATTCTTGCAGCAAGTGTGGCATAGCAATCTGTTACAATTCGATCTGTTGGGGCAAGCATATGATTAATCTAGAATAGATACATGCTTATTTTGGCTGTATTATTGTTATTTCCCTAAAGGATTAGCTCATAATTATTTAAGCTTAAAATAATGTCCTATTATTGGCTCAAATTGATTTAAGGTTTTATCAGCGCCTGCATAGCGCACTAATAATAAATCGGGTCATTTTACGCCAGAAAGGTGGATAGTCCGCCGTGCCTGACAGGGCAGGCGGCTGGATGCGTGATTAGTGGCAGTACAAGTCGTGAGACAGTAGGTCGCTAGGCATCCACGTGGGTGGTGGCGGGTATGGAGTTGCCTAGAACAGATTTGCGGCGCTTAGGGGCATTCCAGGGATCCCACTTAAGTTCTTGCGTTGCTAATTTAATCTTCATTCGGCAGTGCAAATTAACTGATCTTACTCTGTTATTTCTTCTATCTGTTCTGGCAAACCAGTAGTCATTTGTACTCATTCAAAATGCCTGAGGCTACATATCTCAACAGGCAGCGCAGGCAGTAGTGGGCAGCAAGGCAGATCCACACGCGGCAGGGGCAGGGCAGTGGCAGGGCGTCAGGGCCACCGGGGGTCACGTGATACTGCTGGACAAATCTAGGGATCAACTAAAGCGACATCCTCTTTTACTTCAGCGACACCCTCTAGTCCTAATTAGGCTTAGCTTACAAAATTAGCATCTCGATATTTTTGCTGCAGAAATTAATGCCTCTGCTACAACCTCTATTTTACTACTATAACTAAGACAACAAGTATTATTAATGCGTAACTAACTATTTTTACGTTTATGCTATTATTCTAGCTATTTATACAGAGTCAAATTCTCTCCTAGGTAGGGTTACACAAGGCAATTAATCCTCTCTACCCTATTTTTCCTGCTTACTAGGCTAATACCCTGCCTAACCCCTGCGCAACCCCTGCGTCTAATACCTCTGTTAACTGCCTTTGTTAATTGTCTTTACGCCCTCTGTCAACTGCTTCTGCCTGTCAACTATAACGCTTTCTCTTGCTCCGCCACTCACCACAGGCTCCTACGAGTCAATCTCTGATGCTCTAAAAGCGTTGAATATGTTTGCAGCCGCCGAAGGTTATGTAATTGTCAAGAAGAGGTCAAAATCTTGGGGGGGCGCATTAAGAGCTGTTTACTTAAAATGTGATAAGAGAGGAGAGAGAAAAGAGGAGGAGACTTATACAGAGAAGAGGAGCTCAAGACTTACTAGATGTCCTTTTTCTGTTATACTCTGCCTTAAAAACTAGTAAAAAATTAATCTTTGTAATAGAAATTATAATTATATAGTTACTAAAGTAATTGCTTATTCTATATACTATTAATTAGATTCTCCTTATTACAAAGAGATTAAAAGACAATATAACACTAGTATTCTACCTTAACAAACTTATATATCTTTTCTTTAATATTTTAATATTAAAAATTACTTTATTCTTCTAAAGAATATTAATAATACTTAATATTATTATTATATACTTAAGTAAGGCCCTTATATAATAATTTAAGCACTAATTAAAGATTTATAAA
>NW_006913447.1:10775-59185 GCF_000464535.1 Endocarpon pusillum Z07020
TTATCTTCTCCTCAAGAATCGCAGCTATCTCAGCCACTTTCTTAGTCATATCAGTACTCTCGCGAAACAGAAGCAATATCAGCCGAGATACGAGCTCGTCAACTACCTCAAACAGATCCAGAAGAGAATAAGAATAAGCGAAAAAGGACACCTTCTTTTATTAGAGATGAACTTGATCCTGTTGAGAAGAAAATTATGAAGATTGAGTAGAGGCGACTGGTCAAATCAGGTGGTACTGCCCCTCCACTCTGGTCAGAGATGCCCGAATTCTCAGGGATGACGAGAGCAGTAACAGGAAGGCCGGACAGGCTACAGAAGGAGAAGCAGAGGGAGGCAAAGGGATAGGCAGTTGACAGAGGCAGTTGACAGAGGCAGTGATTTCTGCAGCAAAAATATCGAGATGCTGATTTTGTAAGCTAAGCCCAATTAGGACTAGAGGGTGTCGCTGAAGTAAAAGAGGGTGTCGCTTTAGTTGATCCCCAAATCTGTACTGGACTGGACATGAATGCAATCCGTGATTCACTATATACACGAGAATCTGTTGACCTTCTGAGAGGGCTAATTGGCCGCGTTTAATATGCGTAATCCCTGCGTTTCTGCTGCTTCTAATTGGTCAATTTCCGACGCAATTTCGCTTCTAATTTCGCTGTACGGTACAGCTAATTGTACATAGATCTACGCTCTCTACCCCCGTAGCTATCAATCAACTTGCTTTTCTACGCACTCTGCACAGCAGGTTGACAGAATCTGATAATCGCAACCCACAGCCAGAATGTCGGCGAACAACACAAGCAAGGGGTTGCAAGGATGGACATCCTCACCAGACGGGCGGGGAACTCTCGACATTTTCTGGGCTTGCCTCGTGACCGTTTTCCTATCGACTTGGTCCGCGATATGCTTGAACGTGCCGGAACCGAATGACACGACATGGACGCGCATCAGGCGCAAGATGTGGATCACCATTATTTCGTTACTGGGACCAGAGTGTCTGCTCGGCTATGCGCTCGGCGAGTGGCAATCCGCACGCGCATCTGTGGCCGAGTTTAAACAGCTCCGACAAGACGACGAGTGGACGTTGAAACACGCCTTTTTCGCTATCATGGGTGGGTTTGTGCTCCGAACAAGCGATGACGTCCGTTTCTTTCTCGATGAGAAACAAATCCTATGGCTACTTCAGCGCCAGGCCATTTCGACCGCCCAGTTCGAGAAGAGCTTCTTGCTGGACTCTAAAACCATTAGTGATCGGAACAATTCAGACACTTTTATACGTCTGATTGCCGTCGGGCAGGCACTATGGTTCTGCATCAACATCATAGCTCGTGCTTCCCAGGGTCTTGCGGTCACAACACTGGAGATCACAGTGATCGGGATCATTGTCGATAGCATTCTAGTCTACTACTTTTGGAAAGACAAGTCTGCTGATGTCGAGTCGATAGAGGTCATCTCCATCAATATTACGCTTGGCGAGCTGATCCTGCTGGAAGAGGATGAGGCAGCTCGAACACGACCATACTTCCGAACGCCACTCGACTTTGTCAGCCGCTCGATCTGGTATTTCAACCTGATCTACCAATATCTAATCAATACGTTGAAGAGCCTGCGCCCTCACGCCTGGCAGAGGAGCAAGAAGAAATCGCTTGGGAGACGGTCAGACAACGACGTGCTTCCCGTTACAGGAGTAACAATGGTGATAGGGGTGTTTTTCGGGCTTACGTTTATGGGCATCAATTTCATCGCATGGAACTTCCACTTCCCCACTCCAATTGAAAGATTATTGTGGCGACTCTCATCCTGTGGGCTAGTTGTGATCGCTTGTTTGGGCATGCCTGTCGCTGAATTGTTATACACAAAACGCGGGATCAAGAGGATGCAGGAGAAGGTTCAGAAGCGTAGGAAAGCGCTTGAAGGCTTCAACCTTCCTGATAAGGCAAAGTGGAAGGACCGTCTCGTATATCGGTTTCGGACCGGGGTAATGAAGATCAGGAACAACAGCCCCGGGAACGATCCAAGTCTAGACGTGTCCCTCCTTTTTGTATTAGGAATAGTGTTTTTCTTCGGGACGTACTTTCTCTTTCGAGCCTACATTCTGGTGGAAGACTTCATCGCCTTTCGCGCGATGCCAGCCGATGTATACAGTACCGTCGATTGGTTGGCATTTGTACCTCACATTGGCTAAAGATTAGCGCTTGTGTCTTACAGAGGTTGGTGGTTTTCTTCAATGCCATGTTAGGCCTGGCTTGATCTGGTTATTAAGCCATGTCAGGGAGGGGCCCTCCTCAACTGGAACACGACCGTCGAAGCTGACGTGGAGGAAAGCCTTGGTGAGGAAGTAAAGAAGTTGAGAGAAAGGCTTCGCGAAGCAGACCCTGTCAAAGAGGGTGCTCATGACAACTCAGAGGTGAGCATAAATGAGCACTTATGAACAACGAATCTCACATGTTTATACAGGTGACGAGAAGGGTAGTAACTGGTCACATGGCTACGAGGTTGAAACTGGTCAGCCAAGTGTTATCTCCGATATCTCCAATGCCACTCAGGGCAATGACGGCTGAATAGTTCAGGTCTACAGGCATACCTCATCACCGCTCTACTCCTGGTTCAGCTATACTTGATTCCCTTCACCGAGGCAACAGGATGAACAAGAGGATTGCCTCATAGAAACAGGTCTCGTTTCTGTTCTCTCTACATGGCGCGTTGCCATTTCTGGTTTTTCGCTCACTTTCTCCAGCTGTACAAACGCAAGCCGAACGCAGACTGAGCTGAAGTCGAGCCGGGTGTTAATTCTTGAGTAAGGCAGCAAAACGGCCGACCCCACTGGTTGCCATGGTGCGGTCAAGATGCGGTGCAGGATACCCAAAAAAGCTCAGCCAGAAGAGGACGGAGAACATGACGTCCCAGCTTTTGTAATCCCCCGGCGGCAGGGTGACGTGATGCCGATGGACCTTATGGGACGGCCAGGAGGATCACTCTCGGCTTTTAACATGCTTTGAAGTCCAAGCCAGCAAATTCGTAAGGTTGGGTCTGGTCCGATAACAAAGTCTAGGGGCGTACGGGAGTAGGGTTCACGAGCCTTGTCTCCAGCTTCTATCAGGATCCGGGGTATCGGTACCGAGTGTATGCAGTATGAAGCGGTCCTCAACGTCAAAGGGCTTAGACTCCAGAAGAAAAAGGTACAGATCGCGCCGAAGATATTTGCAATTACGGTCACTTCAAGAGTCGACAGACCTAGCTGCTGGAAGGCCCGCCCAAGGCACTGGGCAGAAAATCCCCCAATCAGTATGACCGTGACGATGCGCGCAAATCTATCTGCTTTGTTCTTGTCCCGGATTGCATTGTCGCCAATGGTTGGAAGCTCCAAGTACTTGTCTCTTACGAGGTACGCTAACTGCTGGTCATCGATCGGAAACTCGGGAAAGACTGGCGACTTCAAGGTAAAGCCACCAATGTTGGCGGAGAATGCCTTCCTCATCGGCCACTGTGAACAACCAAGACCCAGAAAGTCCTCCGTACACAGGGTTGCAGCCCTCGATCGCTCGCCAGCTATACCAGTGATGACCTCTGGAAAAATCAGGGGCAAACATGGTCCGCCAAAGTTTGCACTTGAGAAAGCCACAGCGACCGCTAGTTGGCTCTGGAGCGTTCAAGCACAAGACAGACCAGCTGTACAAGAATAAAGTAATGGTACGGAGTACTGCTGTGGATAATATTAAGTGTTCCGCGGCCATTGCATTGATCCACCCAGCAGCAGGTTGAGAAACGTGGGTCGAGTTTGTGAAAATGAACCGAGTCTGCTATTGCGAATCTTCGGACGTCCGCCAAGACTCCGTTTCGAAAGTCTAAGACATTGTTAAAGTAGGTTAGGAAAAACTAGGTAGGATAAAGGACTTGATAGCGGACTAAAATCGTTCATGGGAGTTCTGAGGTGCTATGGACCCCATTACAGCAGGGCATGTTATTCAATGTCCAACCAAGTACAGTTCAAATCGACTGTTTTACCTTTGTATAAAGATGGAAGCTGCTACTAGTAGTAGTAATGCGCGTGGGGCCAGAAAAGAAATGGAGCTCGCAATCGCTTCATGCTGACAACGTCTGCGGAGCAAGTGTGGTAGAATGGATTGATTAAACCGGGTTAACCCTTGGACGTAATCCCAACAGAAAAATCAAGGAAAGCACACACGCACATCTTTTCAGTTCTCCTTTGGTCCTCTGGTCCTCACATCAAGCGATACCCAAGCCGCATATTTCCAAGCGACATCTTCTATCTTGCTCGTTCCACCTCGTTGGCGACTTGAACATATCGTATAAAAGCACAACTACTTATCTGTGATCCTGGAGACCTTGGTCCCCGAACTCGGATCGTCGTCTACTTTGTGATGAGCCTTCTTATCTTGATGGATTGAATGTTGTAGCAGCAGCACCACCCCGCTGAGATGGGTCAGTACCAGGCATAAGTCGAAGCGGATTCCTGGACGAGGCTGCAGCTAGAAAAGGTGATGTAATAGCGTTCGCAGCTGTCCGCACTGGTTTTGAACCTCCAGACCTTGCTGCCGCATTTTGCCTTGGAGCAGCACTGATTGCCGCGACCGCTGTTGCTGCTGCTCTTTCCCTCTCAGCTGGAGAGGGACGGAGGTTGCTGCGCCGTAGCTGCCGCTCATTATTAACCTCGACGCGGCCGGGTACGCCACGAGGGATACAAGTATTCGGCAGCTGCCGTGGCATTCTTACGTTCCCCGTCGTATCGTCCTCAATTCCAGACCCACCATGAGTGCTTTGCTGCACGCCGGTGCGCCTTACCATGCTGGTCATCTCTTCCAATTCACGGATGTATCGCTCCATGTTGTAAGGGCCTTCTCTGGGTATGGGTCCGGGAATGTTCCCAACATCTTCCGCGTCAGGATGAGCCGCACGTCCGGCAGCCTGACCACCAACGCGACCATTTGCGCCGGAGGATGAATAATGCTGACCACCACTACCTTGCGCTGTTCCTCCTCTTCCTCCTCTGCCAGAATATCTGATAGCAGATTGAGTATTCGACGTCATAATGATGTAGTTAGATGAATTCTTACCGAGCGACTTACAAGACGTGTTTCGCCTGAAAACAATGAATTTGGAACAAAGTATTTAGTGCAATGACGCGACCAGGTAGACCAGCGACGATACATAGGTCTTATACTCTATGACTTCCATAGTTCTGCAAGGAAGTTTGATACAAACTGGGTATGTAAAATGCAGTGCCCGTATCCTAAATGTCTCACTAGCAGAGAACAGGCAACACGCCGCACCTCGAAGATCTAATAAGTGATGCAAGACTCACCTCAATGCCGTCTTTGCCATGTTCCTCTTCTTGGAGACTTGGCTTCCACAATGATGAAACGTGGATTGTCAAGTACTCCGTTTTGTGGGGAAAGCGCTGATCACGTGGCCTCAGCACGGGGTTTTAACGTCAAAGCAACTGGTAATCTGCATGGAATAATCTCCGTGACACCTCAATCTGGGCAGGTTTCAAGAGAGTGGTCTGTACTTCATTCTGTCGCTTCTGGATTCATTCGCAATCTACCTCCACTGGGCATTGACATCTAGATTCATGCCTGTATTAAACCCCTGTTCAGGGGCTTCAGGCAAGTAGATACTGCTAGGAATTATTCCGCTCGGGGCTTCAACCATTTAAATTTCAGCCATGGCATTGGCCAGGCTTTAGGATGACACTTCCAAAGTAAGCACACTGGATCAACCAAGTCAGAGACCTGTATCAACTAGACAATAATATTCCCCTATCCTCTACGTTCCGTTGACCTATTCTAACCGGTCGTTCTTGACACAGGTCACTCCGAAAATTCGATAGTCATGGCTGACGCTCGCAGCATTGAGCCAAGCGATGTCTGCGTTCATCGCCAATTGATTCAGATGCGCACGAGATCCGTCTCTTACAGCTTGAACCTGCCAGCACCCCATACGACTTGATTTACTGTAGTCTTCAGGCGGTGCGACCTGAGGAGGCGCCGCAGTATGTAGTGCAGGTTGTCAACAATGATGATGCTTCTTTCGATCATGTCATCTTATACAATGACGAGCTACTTCCAGTCACCACCCCATTTGTACTCAAATCTACAGCGGCTACACCATAATGGCTGCCGGTTGGATGTGTATTCGGCTTAACGTCATATGTATCAACCGTAGCAATCCTGGAGAATGTGTGCAACAGTCAGCACTCTTACCTGGCATCTACCAGCGAGCCCTACGCTGCTTTCAATCAGTTATCAATTCTCATTATGGCCCTCCACCGCAAAATGGCCAAATACGAATATTAGAGATCCTTCCGCTTGTCTCCAGAGATTCTCTACTACGGACCAGTATGAAAAAAAATTCCTGCAGGAACGTCCAAACTATGAATTGGTAGAAATCTCGAGCGTCCCTGTGCCGGAAAGGCTCAAGAGCATGATCACTTCCTGCTTTGGAATGGACAAGATCAGATCTGCGGCTTTCAAGGCTGCAAAGCGCCGTTTGTGCTGAGGAAGAAATATGATGAGGCCTATATTCTCGTTGGTGATGCTTATGTTCACGGTTTGATGCGAGAAGATGGAGAGAAGAAATATAGGTGTTCAGGTCTCAAGGCTATAATATTACGACGAATTGGTGGAGTAGGTGACAAATCCGCTAGATTTCCTTATCTGCCGCTCTGATGTGGATTTCCCATATCCTCCAATTGGTCAACAGCCAGAGGCGTAGGACGCCTTGCTCAAACATGCGCCTATTACAAGTGAAAGATTTGAAGCTCAAGTCGCTTTGAACCGCCGCTGGCGACTTCGGTCACCAGTCAGGAGATGCGTGAAACTCTCACCAGTGTATGTCAGCGAGTACACACTAAGTACATATCAACTATGGAGTAGATGAGGATAAAAATAGTCCTTGCCAAGATCATCAAGCATTTTCTCCTCCCCAACTCGGAATCAGGTTTTTCGCTCCCACACTACAACACGTAAGCCGTTCTACTACCTATTAGCGATGCTTCTTTAGCGAAGGAACACCTCGGCCGTTTTCCAGTAGCGGGCAACCTGCTCGCATCAATAAACCTGTCCATTATCCTAGAGCTATGGGATACGAGAGCTTCAGGCATCCAGAAACAGCATCATCCACCACGCGGGAAAAGAGGAGCCACCTGAAGTCTACTTCTGTGGACGGGAGGATATTGGTTCTCGGGGGTCAGCATTGGCTTGTTAATGCATGAAATAAATGGAGCGAAATACTCTTTCCATGAAGCTCAGAACACGGATACGAACACCAAGGTTGGGGGTTGCCGAGTAATAAGCGACGAGACCAGCCAGGGTTGGAAATGGGGTATAAAAGTGTGTTTGATGGCAGATAAACATGTACATGATCAGAAGAGCTTTGGAACGAACTGTAGCAGTGTCCGAGTCACCAGTTGTTGTCAGCACCATCAAGGAATAGGCCTTTCTTTGCGAGACAAGAAATCTAAATAGCTCCTACAAGCCGTCCAATCTTCAAGTCAAGGGCAAGGAATCAAAGCACCATGCTGTCAAGACCATCTACCTTATTCGCAACATGTGCTCTGGCACTATATCTTTTCAGTAGGGGCGTCCCCGCCGCGCCCTTCCCTTCCGATACCATCACGAACCGCGAAGCCCGCTCCTCGGGCACTTCCCCCGCCGGCGGTCTCTGGGCCAGCTCTACCGTCATCCTCACACGCGAAGCAGATCCCGCACCTGAACCCGAACCCGAACCCGAAGCCGACCCAGACGCAGCAGCCCTCTCCCCCGCCGCATCGTCGTGCAAGCCGACCCCTCCCGCGTCTCCGACGCCGGCGTGGCAGCAAACTGCCAATGGCGCTGGCTGAGCAAATCGACGCTGGACCACGCGCACTGCACCGTGGGCGACACGGCCTGCGACAGCCACGAAGTCTACGCCTACCTCCAGGTCGGCGGCAAGAACGGCTACAAGCCGAACACGTGGCGGGATGGGCTGGGCGAGATCTATCGCGCCCGGGTCAGGGCTTGTGTGGATGATAATGGCATCAGGAATACGTGCTATAGTGGGAACTGGGTCAGTAATCCGAATGAACAAAGTATTTAAGATCGGAAGAGGGGGGGGGGGTTTAATGTTGGGAACCGAGCTGAGCGATGGTTGTGGGTGGATGAATGAAGAAACGGATGAATGAATGAGAGAAGCCATATTTATTCATAGTGACACTGTCTCTGACGACTCAAAAAGAGATGATGAGATTAAATCAGCAGAAATAATGATCTCCTTTCTGCTCATGTCATGCTCGATAAGTAGGATACACACCCAGACCCGGCCGTAGCATGGTTGAACCGCGTTGATGTGACAGCCCCAAGTTCTCCCAGGAATCATAGGCCCATAATACGCTGCCTCTGCCCTCAACGCCCCAATCGACCTCACACACACGCACACACACACACACATATATACAAAATATCAAGAAAACCCATCTCATCAAACAACTTTCCACCCACCTTCCAAAACAAACACACACACACATATATACAAAATATCAAGAAAACCCATCTCATCAAACAACTTTCCACCCACCTTCCAAAACAAAAACAACCAAACTCCCGAAAGCTTTTTGAACTTCTTGGTAAATTGAACGCTAACACGCTGCAATCCAGCACAGATGAGTCCTCAGTCCCTCTCAATTGAGCGTAAGTTCGCGCTGAAGGACTCTAGGCCTCTTTAAATTTAAAGGCTCGATCAATCTCTGAACGAGTCAGGTGAATCAGATGTAGCGTGGGTAAAATAGACGTGGTGGCCAAGATGGTCCCCACGCCGCGCAACATATTATTCTCCCCCCCGCCCATCGAGGACTTGATATTCAGCGCCGAGAAGATCAGCGAGATACCTAGATTCAGCGCCCAGCAGAGCGACGGGTAATTCATTAAAAAGATCTCTCTTATATCTTGGACAATCTCTATTCCCCATCCAACAATGTCAGATTGTCTTTCTGTCGCCTCAGCTGCATGTCCGCGATGACCAGTGACGTAAAGCCGTTTGGGGATACGATCGAGCCAAAAATGGGTCGATGAGCTTTTATCTGGTACGCGTGTACCTGTAAGACGGCACGCAAACCAATTCCAGAGCCCCTCGGTCGGCGGATGAATAGTTGCCGCTGAGAGAAGCGGAATAAAGATATTCCGGGGGATAGGCACCTCAGTCATTGGACTAGGGGAGTAGTCGTATTCTTGCAACCCTACGAGGGACACTGGTGGCATTGAATTTGGTCCATCAAGAACCCCAAAGACACCGTTACTGAGTGCGAATTTGACAAACCGGACATCAGTGATGTCTGATATACCTAGAAGCCTGATAAACCAACGTAAGTTGGAATGGCGATCCAAGGCTATATATCGTCGTTTGATTGCTTTGAAAAGTTCAGTGTCTGTTGAGATGTCGGAGATATCAATCTCCATCGCTATCGTGTTTCGTCCGCTGGTGATACACAGGTCGAGGAACTTTTGCTGTTTGGTCTGGCGACAAGTAGCTTCATATAAGTCAAGTTCTTTTAGTAGGTCTCCTAGGTTTGCTCGTTGGCTAGGGGTCGCCACGAGCATAGTTGTAATCATGTCTTCCATTACGAAAAGAAATTGAACTTTCTCGGGTCTCTTCGGGCTCACTTCTATGCGCAACTCTTTTAAAAGGTTCGGAATGCTTGCTGCAGCTTTCGAAAACCCAACACAAACTTCGCTGTCCAGCCGTAAAATGCCTTGTTCCTTCTCTGAGCCTGCCTTCCAAGGCTTGGAACATAAGATTGATTGAATCCACGCAAAGCAGCAGCCAAGAGAAAAGATGTCTGACTGCTGCGTGCTGGACTCTTCAGCAACCTGCTCAGGTGCCAAGTATTGGTAGGTGCCTTGAAAGCTGGTTCTGGCCCCGACGACATATCCCTTACTGATTCCGAAATCTGCAATAATAGGGCGAACTTTTGGATGTGAGTAGTCACCATTTGACTCATCGAATAGGAGGATGTTATCTGGCTTGAGGTCCTTGTGCTTGATTGTCTTCTCATGTAAGTGCTTTACTCCAAGGATACATTGTCGGACAACGTCAGGCCAAGGCTCGAGATTTTGCGGGATGTACCAAGGGCACAGCGAGCTTCCCCCGTCCTTAGAGTTGGCCACATTCTCTATGAATCTCTGAAGCGATGCCTGCGCCCACGGCTCAGTCACAAGGAATGTGGTATCGGTCCATTGCTCCTCATCAATTGTATAAGCCTCTCGTAGCCTCAAAATATTCCGATGATCGCAAAGTCGGAGGTGTTTGATCTCATCTCTTAATCTCTCCCGCGCTCGAATATCTCCCAGCCGTATCTCCTTGATTGCAAACTCGTCGACATGGATGCGACGCAGCAGACCTGTTGTAGTTGTTATGGTTGCCCTGTAGACCGCACTTTGTGCTCCTGTGAAACTTGGGCGTCCATCGTCTTTAACGTATGGCACGGCAGCCTTCGTAGCATAGGATTTGATTTCGTTCCGACTATTCCAGTCAAGATCGTAGGGTCTGCGTTCAATCAACATTGGCGCCCCCGCTGGCAATTTGTTGGTCTCAAAATCTCAGCACTGATGGGTATGTTGACTTACTCGCATCTAGGTCCTAGTGTCGCAACTAATGCTGAAGACCGGGCCCCATTACTTCTGATTTCTGACGTGCCTTGGATCTGCTCATGGACCAGGAGACAAAATCAAAAGCCGTCACGAAAAAGGATTGCGAGACAGCCGCATGAAAACCGTGAGACTGGCTAACAATATCGCCTCATCTTACGGAGTCGTACATGAAAAGTCTCCAATGTATTCTACTACGGTATCAGACAGAAGTGATGTTAGCATGGTTCCAGTAACAGCTAGTTATAATACAGCGCCACATGGATACACGTAGTATGGAAGCTTCTCTGGTCGATGGCCACAGATATCGGCCACAACAATACTGCTAACCGTTCGAAGTCTAGCTGTCTCACAAGGAGTCCGCTCTAGAGCAAAAGTACTAATGTTATACTAACATTACTACGGTAGGAGGCATAATGATTGTCACCTGCGCACTAGTAAGTAACGTCATTAACAGCGCTCATACAGATACCCTGTTGCTCTGTACGAATGCTTACTGTCGCCGTTCTACACGCGTTTTGTTGATTTTACGCATTATTCTATTGATTCTATCTCCTTCTGCGCCATCTACAAATTCTCAATGCTAACAAGATACAAGACATTTGTTGATGCTAAAGAAATGCACACTTTGATACTGAGAAAAATAGACTAGTTTCTAATCGAGCAATTTTGTGGCGTTCTATCTTGGCGTTACAAACAGTTACTAGTACGCAGGTGACAATCATTATGCCTCCTACCGTAGTACGTCTTTCTATTACAGTAGTAGCTAGCAGGATAGCTAGCTGGTATTGTACTAGTACTATAATAGCTTAAACTTGAAATCTAAAACCAATTGAAACTAGAACTTATTCGATCTAAAGTCATAATTCTCAATACTTCTCAAGTACATAAGTAGACTTTCTAACAATAAAATCGTTAAACCTACACATAACTATCATTACAATTAAAATAGGATTTCCTCCAAATACTCACTTGTACGCTATGTCTCATCTCACCAGCACACACTCTAACACAACAAGGGCCACATCTGTATCTCACGCGATCAGAATCTGAACCTTCCCCTTCCCCTTCCTGCCACGCCCCCTCCCCATAGCCCATCACCGACTTCCTCTCGTAGCCTAACCATCATAACCAAAACATGCCTACCTTCATTTACGATAACCATCAAGATACCATGCAATAGCCGATCTGTACGCAAAGAAGCAAAACCTGGCCCCTGCTATCCATCATACCAGTATAGCATCTTCCCTAAGCGGAGATCAGATTACCCGTACCCGTACTCCTACTCGTACCAATTCGATTTCAAGGCAGAGAGGAAGCTTTTTCTGATGACGGAATTGCTAGCTAGTACCGATATTTTTATTCTGTAGGTCGTACCTGTATTTCGTGATTTCTACGTATAGTACGTATCGATAGAACAAGTGTATATCTGCGCCTTGAGCGCCGCTCGTTACGCAGCCCTAAGACAGTAGCAATATGGGCATGTTCCATTGCCGCAGTAACGACCAGCAATACATAGTGTCAAACACTTTTCATCGTTTCGCACCCGAACCCATACCTGTACCCGTACCCGTGCCGTTTCTTCTCCTCTGTAATCTCCCAACAGCTTCCCTAGCGCTCTCTTCCATACTCGTTCCGATCCCCGAGTCACGGTCCCGGTCCAGGTCTCGATCTCGACTCCTGGAGATGTCCTCAAATTCCCCTTCCCCTTCCCCTTCCCCTTCCTCGTCCTCATCCTCGGCGAATTCTCCCGCTGTTGTAGCTTCGATCCTTGTTGCCTCGATGTCATTTCTCGGCTCTTCGGTTTTGATTCTGTTACCGCCGGAGGTGGAGCCAGATGCGGACGAGAAGCCGGATTGGGCTGGTGACTGCTGGATTGGGTATCGGATTGGCATGTGCCTAGACAGCGTGGGAAAAGTGGTTGCAGTCTCCGAAAGATTGGAGAGCGATAGTCCTGATTCTTCACTTGAATCTCCCTCGTTTTCATCTTCATCTGCTGGCTCATTCTTGATTGGCCGTTTTGCATGTCCGTTGACAACCTTCGAGTCAGACCCAACATCTGCTTCCTTCTTGATCTTCTTTTGCTCATCTGCATCTTCCTTGCCGGACATTAAGGAAGGTGAGAAAAGGGCGATGAGCCCCCAAGCCACACCTGTGGAGATAAGCGCAGTAGAGTAGAACGCACTGGTAAAGGTCAGGAAGGAAAATATTCGCCAATTGTACATCAGCCACCTCAGTCCTCGGAACCGGGCATGAAATTCAATGCTTGCAGAGTAGACTTGTAGTGGAACATGCTGCTGTACATCTGCTGGCTGACCAAGTAACGTAGCCTGAGTATGTGCTTGCGTCTGTATCTCTAACCTTGCAGACGTAGGTATATTTCGCCATCCGCGCGCGAAGGTGACTTTTTCAAACATGGGTATCGAAAGCGTTGCTGCATCGATATCACGTAAGGAAAGGGTATGGAGTGGTAAGGAGAGAAATGTGTTCGTGAGTGAGGTTATGCGAGACTGATAGGGGAGGATTGCTGGACGCCGAGAGCGTGCTAGAAGTGTGGTGGCGTTGCTTGGTCCTAAAACTGACGAGGCTGATATGGGTTGTTCTGAAATTGAAGGCGGCGAAAGGAGGGAGAGATCGAGCATGAAGTTACCAGCTGCGATGTTGGTAGGGGTCCGAGGTAGGTGAAGGTGGATCGTTATGTCATATGGCTGGAGGGAAGTCAAAGCGGACGACGTGGAGGATGGAGAGGCCAGATATGTTGTGGAATGCGGAAAGGGGCCATCGGCATATTGAAGGTGAATGACTTTAATGAGGTCGACTTGTGGGATAAAATTGTAGTAGAAGAGGAGGTAGGCAGTGGTAGATATGGCGAGTAGTATGAGTGAAGCAGCGAGGAAGAGGAGAGTGCTCAGATATGCTTTCAATGCTGGTCTCGAGGTTGCAATGTGAATCGGAGTGGCGGCCGTAGACTACACATCTGTAAGTATAGCTCTTGATCAGGCTCATCGGTCTGCATACAATGACCTGCTTCACTAAAGTCTGCTGTTCATCGTCCTCTAAAGAGCTTCCAGCCATGGCCCCAGTCGTGCTGATTGCGCCGCATCTACTGCTGCATAGTTCTGTTCAGCTCGTCATCGTGGTCATAGAACCCTCGGACACGTAGGAAGGAACCCGGTTCATTGTGATGCTCACACCACCCCGTTTGCTTCTTCTCACAATAACAGGAAGCTCCAAACAAATCTCGACGATCCGGAAATAAGGCCGCATTTGTCCCTAGGTTTGCACATGCTCGTTCCCGGCTCTGATGTTGCTTTGGATTCCTTCCTGCCCCTTCGAATCTGTCTGTTCATGAAATGATGTCCAATCTGGGGGGGAAAGCTCTCCCAGCAGTCAGACAGTCACCTATAGTCTACACGTAGCCCTAGGTTGATGAAAGAGATAAGAAGAAACATTATCCTACATTGTTCTAGCTAAGGTTCGTACTGTCCGACTTCAACTCCGCAGCTAGAATGCTATCGTAAAGTATGATACATGCAACCGCCATTTCAACCCATCCCGTTCATGAGAACGATCATCATATCAAGCCGGCGCCTTCGCACAACTTTTTCGACGCAACCTAACGATTATCATAGCAGAATCTTGGACCCCTGCTTCTGCGGACATCACATGGAGAACCGGAGGTATAGAAGTTAGAGTGCGAACATCATCGAGCCGGCAGCGCGCCTCTGGTTCATCTCGTCCGATCTGCGCAGTGGAAGATGTATGATATCTGTGATCGAGAATTGGATAGTGATTTGGACAATGTACAGGAAAGGAGCATGCTAATGTCCGAGAAGCAAGACTGATAGATAGGAGGGCAGGATTGTGTCAGCCGAGAATCGTGGGACGCGTCTGGTGGACATGGCTGGAGAGAGTTTGAAACAGGCGCTTGATCTATGCAACAAGACCCAGGTCAGTGACTGCCTTTAAGAAGACGTTCAATGGTGGTACGTACTTCAGGAGAAGCTGCAATAAATGGCAACTCCCAAAATTTGTATGCTGTGTTTCGGTCCAGTTCTAACAACGTGATGAGCATGCCCCATGGATGTGGTCGATTAACAATCAGCCTCTCTAATATGACACGCACGATTTGCTGACGGATATCCGACTCTTGCTGATCAACCCGCTCAACGCCGAAAATATGCAGCAGCGTGTTGCAGAAATAGTTGGTGTGGTTGTTTGGGTAACGGAGTTGATTGGCCATTGCGTTGAAGAAATGATACCGCGCCTCAGAAGAAAACGCCTTCGCAAGCTTGCTGAAGAGCTGAAAGTGGGGAGAAGCCGGGTCAAATCTAGCTGAGCTAACACTGAGAGCGTCTTGTCCAACGTAGAGCACGAGAGCATTCATCATCGGCACGTCAACATTGATGGTGACAAACTCAACTCCAGTGTGCTTGTCTCTGGGGTCATAGATCACTTCGCATATCTTCGACACGGCAGTGTCCAAATCCCCACCTTTGCGCAGTCCAGCTTCAACGACTGTGTCCAAACCCGCTTCCTCGAGTGGTGCCCTGACATCACCAGCAATGACCGGCGGCTTCTTCATCTCCTCCAGACGATCTACCTTCAAGCCTCCTGTGAATGGATCGGGTAGTTCTTGAAACGACGAAGGGCACGCGCTAAGGACCAGATTTCGGAGTTGCGTGCAATGGACAGGAATAGCATTGCACAGGCGGAAGTGATTCTCAGTCACAAACTCAGGGAAGTCATGGTGGAGGATCAGCAGGATTCTGAGGACGCCCTTGTAGAGATCTTGAGTGATTGGGGTGAAGCGCGTTGGCTTGAGCTGTTCACCAATATAGTGGATCATGGTCTGCACGATGAGACAGTACATGTCCCAGCCAGCTTCGTCCGATTGATTGAGCAAAGCAGGCATGAAAACACGATGGGATACCAAGTTCATCCATGCATAAGCGAAGCCAGGGAAGTGAGCAGGCTGCAATGCCAGGAAGGTCTCGGCAAGGACTAGCATCATGTCTTTGTGTTCTGGTGTGGCGTGAAGATTTTCAAGCGAATATTCGCAGAGGAGGCTGGAAAAGAGGCGGAAGAATACTCGCTGATTGAAACGATCCCCACGCATGACTTGATGATGGTTTTGAACGAGAACCACCACCGACAAGATCGAGTTCAAGTATCCACCCTTTTTGATCTTCACTGCACCATTTGCTTCACCTTGGAGCTTGACCAAGAGAATGATGAGTTTGCCCAACGCATCGGTATGAAGATAGGCATCACTCAGGCTTCCTGCAGGACTAAGCGCCTCCTGTTCAAAAGTAGCAACACAGATGTCGATACAGAAGCGAAAGAACGCCGCTGAGTCTCCCTGATTATTGATGACCTGCTTCTGGTGCATATCCTTGAGAAACGCTGCGTAAGTGCGGTCGGATGTAGCTGAGTTCTGATACACGCGAACCCATTCACTGAAGATGTACTCTAGTTGGTCTTGCTTTGCTGACATCTCATCAGACACGGCACCGTTGATGGTCTCCGGCACGCCAGTTTCGCGTAGCTTTCGGGTTATCTCTGAGGCAACAGTGAGGCTTGGTTCTTCAGCGAGCCATTGATTCATGGCTTCAAGACTGCAGGTGAAATCGGCGCGCAGCGCTACTGGCTCAGTGGTGAACAAGAGTTGATCGAGCAGGTCTGACAGAAGATTGAGAGCGTGGTCACTGTTTTGTAAGATAGCCTTGCTCAGTATTGTATCGATTCTGGAAAATTCCATCAACCCTGCTTTGATCAAGGCCACCGTGACAGGGACATTGGTGATATGACTTTCCTCTTGGTTGGTCATCCAGCGGAAGACGTCGCGATAAACTAAATCTGAGAGTTGGCAAATCTTGGCAAGCATCAAAGCTAGAACCTCAATCTCAAGTTTGCTCTCAGCATCGCTGTAGAGCGAGGTGCAGATCTTTTCGGCCACAAAACGTGCCAAGATCTCGCCGTTGGGACGCGCTGATGTGGTCAGAGTCTGGAAAACTTGCTGAAAGCTAGACAACAGAGAATCTTCGGGAGACAAGTCTTTGACGCTCTCTGCTGAACCTGACCGAGCGGCGAGCTGGATCTCCTCCATAAGGTTCTGGATCTTTTCTTGTGGAGAAACAGTATCCGTAAATCCGTTCATGTGAGACTGCGGGTTCGGCGCCGGCAAGGCTGGTAGATTCAGTCGAGCTTCCGCTTGATTCTGCGAAGCGTGCGGAACAGCTGGTTGTTCACCTGGCGTGGATAGATTCGGCATCGTAGTGAAAGGCTCCTGGAGTACATCTGGCAGCTGTCTACCTGTCGAGTCCGCAGAACCGGACTGCATGTGGTTGGCGACAATTGCACGAGGTTGTCTACCAAAGCTCTCGTAAACTTCCCGCTGTGCCTCATTGAGGCCTTGCGATCCCTGACGATATGGTTCGGGAATGAACATGGACCATCGGCTCAGATTGCGAGCCACAAAGGGTTCGTTGGGCCGGGTAGCCTTGTGGCGTCTGCGCTCTTCGAGGTCTGGCTCAAGGAAACGCTCAATCTCGATGATCGAACGTTCTTCGGCAGCTTGCTCTACGAAAGCACAAGCCATGTCCAGATTGTCATTGACACACATAATGGTCAAGCCTTCTGAAAGTCCCTGGTCAGAAACGTCCACTCGTGGTCGACGAATGTAGTTGCTGATACTCATCCTCAGTGGCTCTTTACATGTCACAAGCGCGAGGCTGCCGGCCAAAGCCTTAACCATCTGTCTTGCTGCCGAGCGGATCTTTTCGTCGTCAATCTCGCAGGCAAAATCCTTCTGAATCAGTTGTGCGGTTGAAATGGAAGCAATGGTGATTGAGCGCTCGACCACAGGCGCAATGATCTCCTCAACAGCTTGTGTAAAGGCCTCATTAACAATAGTTCGCACAGCTTCAGGCTCCTGCGATGGGGGATACTTGATCCGATTCTCAAGCTGAGGTAGACCAGACATGATGGCAGTTGGCGAAAGTCGCTCGTTCCGACCAGTTCGATTGATGCTCGCCAAAGATAAGTCCTCGAACATGTCAAGCCCATCGGGCATATTTGGAGCGACAGCCAGTTCCTCTTCTATCTGGTTCGGGCGATCTCGAACCATCGTGGACGGCTCTAGATTCTTGGGATCCATTTTGAGTTCTTTACATAAGACTTCAATCTCGAACTTGAGGTTCAATTTCAGGTCGGCGTAATGATAGAGCTCCATGAGCAAAGCAACGATATCCATGAGCCACGGATTCGGAGGCTTGAAGACGGTGGAGTTTGCGCCCTGCACTAGTACTTTGCAAGTGAACGGGATGACAACTACAAGCCGCTGCGTGTCAAATGCCTCCAGGAGCAGATCTCTAAAGTAGATGTTCTTGTGCTTGATGGGCTTATCTTTGGCAATTGTCAGCAGACCAAGCCAGACACCAATGTTCTTCAGGTGCGCTCTCTCCTGGCTCGAACTTATGGTCGAATCTGCATTCAACAGTTTGATGGCACAGGCGTAAGTGGTACGCAGGACCTCGGACATCAAAGGTCGGTTTTCGAGCTTCTCAACAATGTCTAGATATAGCTGCTGGTAGTTTGGCTGAGTTTTGGCTCGGTTTTCGACAAGTTGTCTTGCGAACCACTGATAATACTCCTCTTTAAGGGCCTCTTCCATAGCTTCGAGTTTCTCCTCCAGGTTGTCTGGTGAAATGTTATTGAGCACAAATGAGATAGCCTCTTGTGCACTTTCTTCTGGCTCTACGTATCTGGTCGTAGGAGGATCCGCGTGGAGAGCACGAAAGTTGTTCGCTGACATATCAGGCGCAAGAAGCTCATCGAGGTTACCGTTAGTAAGAGCTAGAGCATCCGGCAGTCCATTGACACCGTTGAGGTCGGATTCAGCATCAAAGTCATGTCCCTGCTCGCGTAAGACTTCCTCTGCTTTTTGGTAGATGGTCGTGCTGCGAAGTGTTGGGATCTGGACTAAAATGTTGCATACGCCAGCCCATTCCGGAAGCCTGCCAGTAAGCTGTTCAAGGGCCTCCACACCGAATTTGTACATTGGTTCATCTGCTTGACTGTTCCTAGCCGCATCAAGGATGAGACCCAGGCCAACTTTGAGTGGTATGCCAGATATCAGCCTGAAATTGATGATGCCGCCAAACATAACAGCAGTCTTCATCAGAGCCTCGGGAGGGTACTCGTGGTAGCAGTTATATTCGTCGAAAAGTCCGTGAACGATGCATGTAAAAAGATCTTGCTCAGCAGGATCTTGCGACGTTTTGTACCGCCGCATCAGCTCCAGTACTTCTCGAAACGACAATTCCTCACGATACATTTTCCCGAGAAGTTCCTGCATTTGCTTGTCGATATCCTCAGAGAGACCGTTCCCACCTTCACCATTCCGGTCAATGATTTCGTCGAAGCCTTCCCCGTAGTTGATCAGACGCGGATATGTGGCAACACACTTCTGTTGAATCGGAGTCAAGATTTCAGGGTCGCTGACAAAGTCTTCCAGTGTATTAAGCAAAGCAAAGACCGTCTTCACCGCCATTGTCACCGATGTTGGTCCGGGCTGATCCCGTCGCTGTACTCTGGTCTCATCCTCTGCCTTGATCTGGAGAAAGCGCTTCAGAGTTGCAGCAACGTGTTCTGCTGGATGCCCCTCTCCCTTCTTTTTGACCCAATCCTCAATGTCCAGTTCTGATTCTCGATGAAGCCTGCATGCGAGATCAAGTGACAGTGGTACCATGAATTTCAGCAGATAGTCCATCCAGCCGAATTCCCGAGCAAGATCGAAGATTGTGTTGGTCGTCATTGGATCATAGACAAAGAGCTGGTGCAGTTGCTGGAAGACCCACTCGGGGCTCTGCCGCCATGCGCCTTCAAGGGCGAAGGGGTAGTCACTATTTTGCTTCAACATGAAAACCCGGAAGCATTTGAAAAGAAAGAGGGTCTGATTGCTTGTCCATGGCTGTGGTATGCTGAGCGCAGACACGACGAACACAGCCAGGTTGTTCTGGATGAAATGGCCGATGATATCGTCCCTGTCTGGTACACTGATCGACACATCATCTGCGACCAAAGCTAAATCAAAGATAGTCGTGACTGCTGCGAGTGAGGAATATTGGTTCATCAGGCCAGCGCGCGCCCGCAACAATACTTCCTCGGAGGCGCCTTCGAAAAGTTCGAGAGTATATGCTGGGCGATAACGTGGTGCTTCCCAGAAGGAGAATGACTCGGCTGATGTGAACAAAAATGCCTTCAGGAATGACAGTTGTGTATCTGTTTCTTGCCACTTGCCGCTCCAAAGGCGTTGTAGGTCCATCGCCTCATCTTCCAGGGCGATAGGTAGAAGGGCACGGAAAAGGAAGAGGAACTGCTCTGAGGTGACGCGATAGCCTCCTTGGTCGAACCCTTCAAGCACAAGCTGCCAGGTGAAGCTCCTGCTGTTCAACTTGGACTTCACGGCGCTGAGGAAGTTGCCCGCGTCGTGGTGAAGGTAATCAGAGGTGAAGGCTATATACAACAGAGCACTCGAAACCTCTGCCTCGGACAGTTTCTCGATGCCAACCGACGTTAGAAGGTCCTCAGCAGCCTCGACAGACGCTGTACTCCTTGTTCCATTGTGGTGCAACCTCTTCACCACCTCCTGAGCTTCAGTTGAAATCCACAACAGCTGCAAGGCAGAGTTGACCTCTACAGGAGTTTCTTGTTGCATCACTGAAAAGCGTTGTCTTACGGCCCAGTCAAGAGCAATTTTTCCTTCTTCGTTAAGGGTGATAGGAGAGGTGATGGCGAAGCTCTCGATTAATCGTCGGATGACAACCAGACTAGCATCTTTGTTTGAATCTTGGGGTCGTGCAAGACTTTGCAAAACGGTTGCGCTTGTTTGTTTAAGCAGGCTGTCAGCTATTTGTAATAGAATTAGAAATCTCGTTTTTGCGCCTGGTCTGATATCGATGTGTACACACCTTTCGTTCTCAGATCGTTTCTACCACATCTTCGGAACGCGAACCCGAGGGTACTCTGAGCAATGGGATCGAGTTTAAAGTGGTCCACAAATGTGACGAGGTCAAAATCGCGGAAGATATCGCCGTCCGAGCCATCGATCGACTCTGCAATTTTCAATGCTTGGCTGGGATCACGAATGACCTTGCGCATCTCCTCGACCAGTATGGGGTAGTTTCCTGCATTTTCAGAGCTTTTGGTGCTGGAACTGGGGAAGATCTGCGAGGCATTTCCAGACACAAGACGACGGAAATACTTTGAGAACACATCCATGCCGTTTGAATCAACCAACTGCGAGTCACTGTGAGCAGCTGGGTCTTTGCATAGGGGGAGAGACAAACCTTTCGAATTTGATCTGCTTTGGAGTCCCACTTCGGTTTGCCTTCCTTTTCGCTAATGGAGTCTAGAAGCAGTAGCACCTGGGCAACCGATATCTTAGACAGCGACGCTTGACCAGCGACGGATGAGCCCGACCCTGACCCCAAGTTGTTGGGCTTCTCGGAAGCGAATCCTGTGGGGGAACTTATATTTGTTCCTGATAAGGGTGGTGAAAATGTTCCTCCTCCTCGAGAAGTGCTTGTCGGACCTCCACCTCCACTACCTCCACCGCCCCCCTGTGAGGAATTGAGCGAATTTGTATTCGACGCCAGATGTGATGAGGATGTGAGGGTTCTCGATCTTGGTGATGTGAGAGATTGGCCAGGTTGTGAGGGGGAAGGCTGTTGGGAGCCAGCTTGAAAGAGGCTCCAGGGTGAAGTGGTAGAAGAGCCGGAAGAGGGATTGCGACTAGCACCGAGCCGGTTGGAAGAGGTCAGAACAGAGGAAAAGGTTGTACCGAGCGGCGAGGCTGGCGGGTTATGTGGGCCTGGGCTATTGGATGCTGTTGCGCGACGGAAGGATGGGCCCAGTGCAGAATTGGAGGTAAGGTTCGTGGACAGAGGTGCAAGGCCACGGCGAGAAGGAGGCTGTTGGGAGGATAGACCCCACGCGGTCGGCTGCGCTCGAGCAGCTCTCGAAGCAGAGGTGTTTTCTGAGCCAGGTGTAGTCAAGGGTTGAGGGGAGGGAAATGAGTTCATCTAAGCGGCCTCATTTGACCTGTGGTGACGGATACTGTTGCAAAGAACTATGGATTTAAGAAGACGAGCCGTGCTGAGATGGACGATGTGTTTTCTCTCATGGGCAATTGATCGTTCTTTGAGGTTGCGACGAGGATACAGCGAGAAGACGAGCAGACGAATCGACGGCCTTGTCGAAGCTGATACTGGGCGCAGACATCGATCGGGCACCAAACTAACTAGAATCAGTTCTAACTAGCTAGTAGCATAGAAGCTAGGCCAAGGTCCCTTCACGTGACACGCGACACGCTTGCTGCTCTCCCGCTACTACTCGAATACTACGAGTACTAAATACGTAGTACGTAGTACATCAACTGAGGTGGCATGAGGGTACGGAGTGTCAGGTTCAATAGATGGCTATACCAACCCTTGGCTGGCCGCAGATCTGACTTGGTTATCTCAATCAAGCAGAGTGGTGGTGATGACCCTGTCGATCGTATGTAGCTAAGAGGCCTATTTGAGTGCTGGAGACCATTCTGACACTGCGCCCAACCGACCAGATATACCAGTAGACACTTTCTCCCCAGGAGCATGCTACAGAACCCCAATCACATCCCCGAACCAACTCCCTGAATTAGCGATTCTTCACCTTCTTGCCAGCACTTGACAGCGCGCCCTCCTCCATGGCCGAAGATGTCCTCTTCCGACCCTTGCCAGCAGCAACTGTGGAGGCAGAAGATCCAGGCTTTACCCGCTTCCAAGAATCGAAGGGACTGCCCCTCTTAGTTGTCTTCGTTTTTCCAACAACTGAAGACTCGCCGTCGCCAGTGCCCTCAGCCTTGGGATGCTCAGTGTCGTTGGGTGTATGCTCCTTAGGTGTTTCAGTCGAACTTGTAGCTGTAGTCCTGCGTGACTGTCTCTTATTTGTGCTCGGAGCTTGAGTGGAAGCGGAGGACTCTGCAGCACCAACGCTTGGCTCCTCATCGATGTCGGTCACTTCCTCTTCGGCCTTCTCAGCCTCCCGAGCGCGCTTCTGCTCCTCCGTTTGGAACAGTCGCGTTGGTCTGATCGATTTCCGAGTCATGGGTTTGAGAAGTTTGAGAGTGTCGGCATCAGCGCTACTATGCTCCAAAAGCCCAAGATCATTCGGATCGACGGTGGTTTCTTCCTCCTCTGAACCGTCATCAAAGCGCTTGAACACTTTCTTGCCGCGGCTTCGTAATACAAGTCAGTGAGAAGTGAGGATGATAGTATCTGAAGACTTACAAAACATAGACCATTCCTTCATCGTTCTTGATGGCTTCTTCTACCTGAGGGTCTTTCTTCCGCTCGATGCTAAGCTTGCGTCGTTTGGACGTGCCACTAAACAGCTTAGCAGACGGCCCAGCTTTCTCTGATGCATGTTCCACAAAAGGGTTGTCTTCACTTCGGTCAAGTTCAGGAACGTTGTCTCTTGAATCCGTAAAGATCTGAACATGATCGGTTCCCGCACCATCCGCAGTAGCAAAGCTTCCCAGAGATAAACCGTTGTGCCGTGTTGACTTTCTGATCTTCTTTGGTGTGGGCATGATGTCGTCGCCAGCGGTAGGCTGCTCCTGAAAAAGCATCCTCGCAGCCAGGTTGACGTTTGACGCTGCCTTCTTATTCTTACGTGGAGTCTTGACGGGTGTTGGAAGCATGCTGTCGGACATGACTGTAGAACTGCTGAGAAAGCTTTGTTGGTGGCTTGAGGTAGAAGTAAAGGAGGGGTTCGAAGACAAAGCGTCGTGAGACCGAGTACGAGTGCTTGGTGAGGTTGGAGAGAGAACTTGAACACGTTTTGCTGAATTGTGTTTGGGGGACTTTTGCGGGGATATTGGCGGTGATAAGTTATATCGAGACTGCTGAGCGGTTGATCGTTTTGATTCTGGTGTTGTCACAGAACGCAAAGCTCGGGAGCCAGATTGGGGTTCTGGTGTTGTCTTCGCCTCGCGCGATGCTATTCGCTGGCTAGATCGGGTAGGAAAGCGCGGTTCGAAATCATCGTGGGCAGGACCGTGTCGTGGAGTAGGTGGAGGCTCCTGCACAGAGATGATGCGTAGTGGAGGGGTGGTGGTCATTGTTGCGAGTGTCTCTGCACCGCTACCTGAAAACTAGAGACAGCCAATAGCACAATTATTGCGCGACGACTTGTCGTAGTACGTCCAAGTTGCGAAACAATGCTTGTGAGGTAATAAACACCAACCAGAGAAGGGATTTGATTTAACAGCTACTCGACTTGCAGAATAAATGGTTTGCAAGGTCCGAGATACTGATGCGATGGCTGGAGCTCAGTGGTTAGAATAAGGATATCAACAGCCTTGAGGAAGTGGACGTTTCTTTCCCAGCCTTCACCGAGCTCTCGCTGTGAGGTCAGTGAAATGTGAAATGTGAACTTGGAAGTTTAGTGGCTGGTAATCCACTTAACGTACTTAGTACAGTAACGCGGCCGGTGTTTACCACGCCAAGCCCTTCAACTCCCGCGCGTCTAGACCGCGCTTCCAGAATACTAGTGCATAGTGCTCAACAATGAATCTGATTCTATTGATGGTCTCGTTCTATTAGTCACCTGCAACAATGGCCCAGGATGAGTTAGACATAGACGACGACCTAGGGGCCTCACCCTCAAAGCCTAGGCTCGTACCCCACTCGTCACAAAAGAATGCACAACCGCGTAACAGGGAGACACCTCAGGAGAAGCAGGATGCACGAGAAGAAGGGCTGCGGCAAGAACTCCAAACCGTGCGCAAAGTCAACGAGGCGATCGAAGGAGCCATTGAGAGTCTAGCCAAAGCACGAAATAGCATGAAGGTGCGTCATCAGCATATTGAATGGACACTAGGATCTGACAGCCTCTCCACCAGACCATCTCCACCACAGTCCACTCCGCCTCGTCTCTCCTGCAAACCTGGACCGCCATTCTCTCACAGACCGAGCACAACCAGCGTCTGATCCTTAACCCGTCCTGGCATGGATCCAGCCAAGATCTCGCTGACTCCGAGCAAGAGACCCTGCTTAAACAGCAGGCTGCGGAGCGGAGAGAGTGTGAAGAGCAGGAGCGTAGAGCGGAGGCAGCGAGAAAGGCCGAGGCTGACGAGAGGAGGAGAGCCGAGAGTGCAGCTGCAAAGTTGCCGAGGAGTGGTGCAAGAGGGAGAGGAAGGGGTGTGGGGAGCCGGGGTAGTGGGGCAGCAGGGGGGATTTATCAGACAGCCGATAATACGAGCTATGTGTCTGAAGGTGGACGAGGAAGGGGAAGCGGACGAGGGATGCCAAGGGGTTCTTCTACAACGTCTCGACGAACAACCAGTGGTATAGGAAGAGGGGTCGGGTCGGTTAGGGGAAGGGGCCGGGGGTGATGCAAAAAGCGCGATCCTCCCTTCAAGCGAAGACAGTCACCCGGCTGGGAGGGTTTTTGGCACCGTTGAGCTTCCTGATGGACACGACTCATCTGATTAAAGTGCTCACATCTTTAGTTCTAAGCTAGAGGATGTGAGCTGTGGACTCGATTCACTAATTGAACAGAAAGGCCCTTGGTTTCAGACCAGCAGGGCGAAGAAGTCAATGCAGCTCAGTGCATCACCCAAATACACCGAGAAAGATATGCTGAATAAGGCATAAAGGTTTGGCAGACGACAAGATCGTGTTGACCGCTTCGGATCGTGGACACTCAAACACAGATACTATTGCACTTTCAGTGACCCTTGCTAGCTCCGCCGATGGGCTGACCGATGCCACCAAATGTGGCAAGCTGACTGTGGGCGACCACTGGACTGCCAATATCTCCCACAGCTCTGTGGTTGCTGGTTCCGCTACTGGGCTCGAACCTCACGCTCTGGCCCTGGAAGCTGTCTTTCCGCACAATGAAGCTGCCACCGCCATTTTGGCCATTGCCTTCCGTGTCACAGATCTCTAGCATCTCGTTGAGCGTAATCACTGGCTCATGTGGTGGCTTCATCTGCTCTACCTGACGCAGCAAGAACTTGGCCGGGTGAAAGCCATCGGCGGAGGTTCCAGGCGTTGCCGAAAGCTTCTTGCACGCTTCAGCTACCATAAGCCGAATCGCCACAGGCCGAGAGGCATGCGGGCGATGGCTGGCATGTACACCTCCACCGATAATACCAAAGGCATTTGTGCTAGGTTGGTGATGTGATGGCCATCCTCCGCTTTGCTTGGGAGTAAGGCCCGGTGCACCCCAATTTGGCGGCCCGGCGAAATTGCCGTTGGGGCTAAAACCCCCCCAGTGGCCTGGCTGAAACGCATCATGCTTAGCATCGAGAAAGTTACTGAACGGAGCTCTTCCGGACCCAGGAGCGCCTGACAAGGACAAGTGATCAGAGTTGCTCGTGTTGAGAGGTATGTCCGAGTCGTCGAGTAGAGCTTTACTGCCCAGTTGTGTAGCAAGATGCTCGACTTCTGGATCGGAAACTTTGCGGTTCTCTTTCTTGTCGGGGGTCGAATTCGGCGATTGACCTGTCGGGGCAGGACGAGAGATTGGAGTGAGTTGATGCGCATATTCGTTTGTGCTGTCGTGCGAGGTGGACTGCTGTCTTGAATGTGTTTGGGGTTTTGCTGGCTGTTTCGGGGGGTTAGGTACAGGCGGGCCCATGGACGGCTGAGGTGGGAAATGGCCGCTCGGTCCTTGAGCAAACTGTCGATTGCCATTCATGCCAGGCGGGAAGGGCATGCCGTTCGGCGGTCCATAGCCTCGGTGCGGTCCTCCCACGGGCGGGCCTTGAAAGATGGGCATGGGTGGCATTGTGCCTGGCAACATCCCTAGACCCGTAGGAACAGTACCGTTGGTAGAAGGACCAGGCATACCAGTGTAGCCGTGGGGAGGGTGACCAGAACGATTCTGGGTGCTGAGAGGAGACAACGGAGCTGAGGGTTGTGGATGGTGCAGCGGTGGGCCTTGGCTTTGCTGCTTTCCTGGAGCGTTGGTATAGGCTGATGGATTCGGTATAGCGATGCTGATGGATGAAGGTGTCGAAGAAAGAGTGGTCTCGGTGGTTGCGGCCTGTTGTGATCGGGGTGAGGAGCTGTGTGACTGTGGACCTTGCTGCGAGGTTTGGCGAGGACGAGCTGGAGTAGGTGCTTTCGCCGGCACAATGGGGGTTGCCACCTGGAATTGAGGAGATTGTATAGGAGGATGAGCAGCATGGATTCCAGGAGGTACAGCTATAGGCGGTCTCTTCGCGTTCTGCCGTGCTTGTTCCTCCTGTTTGGCCCGATCTCTCGCTTCTTTCTCTGCTGATGCTGCTGCTGCTTTATCCTTCTTAGCTTGTGCTTCCTGTGCCTTTCGTTCCTGTTCCTCCTTCACCCTCCGTTCTCGGGCTTCTCGCTCCTTGGCCTCTTTCTCCTCTCGCTCCCTTTTCCGCGCCTCTTCCCGTTTCTTCTTCTCCTTCTCCTTTGCCTCCCTCTGCTTGCGCTCTAGTTCTTGTTGACGCTCACGCTCTTCTTGCACCTTTCTCTGCTTCTCGATTTCCTTTCTCAGACGTTCTTCTTCGGCAGCTTTCTTCTCGGTTTCACGCTTTTTGCGCTGTTCTTCCTTCCGTTGCCGTTGCTCCTCCAGTTTCCGCTCTTCTAAGGCTCGAGCAGCAGCTTCTTGGGCGGCCTTCTCAGCCTCTTTCTTGGCCTTCTCCTCGTCCTTGGCCTGCTTCTGCATCTTCTTCCTTTCTTTCTTTTTAGCTGCCTCCTTGGCTTTCTTCGCTTCACGCTGAGTGTCCAGTCGGTTCTCTTCTTCCAGCTCCTCTATGAGCTTTCGTTGCCGTTCTCTAGCAACCTTTTCTCTATAGGCAGTCAGGACTCGCTGCTCAAACATCCGCGCTGCAAATATTTGAAACATCCTTCGGCCTTCCTCCATCCGCTGCTCCTCGGTCATAGCATCCTGCAGAACGTCAGTCAAACAATCTGTAGTCTTTGGACAGGGCATTAACCATCTCATCTCCTTCGAGGTCATCTTCGTCCTGGCTATCGAAATCTTCATCATCCTCGTCGTCATCGAAGTCATCATCTTCGTCGAGTGGAGGATGATTGTGACCTTGATGAGAAGTTTGGTGAGCTACAGCAGCCGAGGGGAAATGAACATTTTCCTCACGTTGCATTCGCTTTTCAGCCAAAGACTCCATCATGTCGATGAAATGCTTGCCATCGTTCTTCAACAGATCGTCTGCTACGGTCAGGATTCCATCTGGTCGAGTCAGCAAAGAAGTCCCTTTTAACCTTTAGCGGCTTACCTTTCACGGTCAGACTATTGCCAAACGTAAAGAAGTCCGGAGGTCCCCGAGGGATTTCTTCGATATCCTCGTCACTGTACGGTTCTTCGTCATCGTCATATTCCTCGTCGTCGAGGCCTTCGTCCTCCTCTATCGAACCGTGACCAGTCGTTTCAATCGGAAACTGACCGGCCATTGGATGTCTTGGTGTCCGCAAATGACCGTACGCACGTGGATCGGACATGATGGCCGCACCGTTTGAGAGACCGTTGTTATGGTTTGCGAATTGCTCGAGTTCCTCGTAATATGCATCATAGAGCACTTCAAGCTCTTCCTCGATGGCTGTCCTCTTCCTTCCACAGACGGTGCAACTGCAAGAATGCTTTTGCTGCTCTTTCATCTTGCGAAGCACTGCCTCCTTCTCCACCTTCACCAGCGAGCGTCTTTCTTCTTCTCCGAGCTCCAACCAGAACTGCTTTATGTTCTCTCGTTCTGCTTGCGTAGAAGTGTTCCATATCTGATCATGCGTAAAGTTTTGGTGAGCGGACCGGAGGGCGGCAGCAGAGAGTGAGGGGGTCGGGGCCAGATGTGGCCTTGCTAAGGGTGTAGTCTTTCTCAGTATCGAGGACGTGTCCACTGCGTAGTTCTGAGACAACCCTGGCATTTGACCAGCTTTCTTGCTCTTTTTCTTCTTCTTACCAGTCAGGCCGTTGGCAACTTGCTCCATCTGCTCCAATCCATCGCGCAACACGTCGTCTGGTCCGTAGCCTGCTTCCTCAGCTCCGCTATAAAATGCGTCGTCTCCATCAACAGCTTCATCGACGTAGCCGTGGTGGAAGTCTTCGGTTTCCTCCCTGAAATAGCCTCTAGCCGATCCTCGAATGGTTGGAGCATAGCCGTTTTGAGCCAGACTCTCGTTCTCGGCCTGTTGTTCCGCCGCCCTCTTGGCAGCTTCCTTCTCCCTCCGCTTTTGCTTCTTCCGGTTGACTGTTGGCAGGCTCGCTGAGTTGTCAGAACTCCTGCTCGGTGGCTCCACTGCCTCACTCGGCTTCGTGCTCTGAAGACCCTGCCCAGAAGGGCCGTTCTGACTCTTGCCTGAGACGCCCGAAGGTGGGGCAGGCTTAGAGTTCGGTTGAGAGGGATTCAGATTAGAGGAAGGATGGGGTTTTGAGGATGTTGAAGGGGCATTGGCCACCTTCTTTGTTTTCGCCGGCATTGCAATGTCACTCGGTGCAGTAAGACTGGGCTTTCGCGAAGCTGGTAAGGCCCCTTGGGGGACAGGTTTCTATTCCTTGCGGCTGATGTAGGTGTTTTCTTTCATGTCGTATGGATGAACGCCTTTAGAGAAACTGTTGGCTCCAGGCCGGGGTAGACGAGTGGAGAACAGGGTAGATTATGACAGAGGGTAGTGCCATGGAGGGGTTGGTTTGTTCAAGGCAGGAGTCGTCAACGGTGAAAGCATGCAGCGTACTACAGGCAATGTGCTACAGCGGGCAGTATCGGTACTTCTTTGTGCTTGGCAGGAATTCCCGCTTCCATTGTAGTCCTTCACGCCTCCAGCTACAGGTGCAATTCCTATTCCTAATCCTACACCTCCTCCCACTCTTCCTTTGCCCCGTAGACCTTTACTCCTTGTATACTAATCTCTCAGGCACATACTATCTCTATTCTCGTATTTAATGCGGATGTCGCTACAACGCTGACCCCAAGTTTTCCCCTCTGCCTGCGGAGTGCCATTTTATGTGCATTGCGTATTGCTTCGCTTCGGCATACATCAGCAGCTGAGGTTCCACCAACCACTCCCCAGCCCGCTCCACAACTCGACTCTCTCAGCAACCCTTTCCACAAAGCCCCAACGCAAATCATCTCTGTTGCGTTGTGACACTATCGGCGACAAGAATCTCCCTGCTCTGGCCACGTTATCCATAAATCCTGGATCAAGTCTTCCATTCCTGATAATTGGCCCTTTGTTGTGACCAAGCAGCCACACCCAACCAATTGCTTGCCGAGGAACCCTTTCGTTCCTGGTGCCGGCGAAGGTGGCTCAAGAAAAGGACTAATTTGCCGTTGCTTCGAACTCGCCCAATCTGCCTATCCGCTCAAGGCATAGAATCCTGCAAATATGTCGCAGGATGTGATGAGAAGGTGAGCCCTCCTCGATATGCCTGCTTTGCGCCGGAGCCAACCATCTGCATAGGAAGCTCGTCATCATCGGCGACGGTGCTTGTGGGAAAACCTCCCTGCTCTCTGTGTTCACGCTGGGATATTTCCCTACCCATTACGTCCCAACAGTATTCGAGAACTACGTAACAGATTGTCGCGTGGACGGGCGAAGCGTGCAGCTGGCTCTGTGGGATACGGCTGGCCAAGAAGATTACGAAAGACTACGACCGCTTGCATATTCGAGAGCTCACGTCATCTTGATTGGCTTCTCAGTCGATAGTCCGGATTCATTGGAGAATGTGCAGCATAAGTGGGTAGAAGAAGCCAGAGAACGATGTCCCGATATTCCTATCATACTGGTCGGTCTGAAGAAAGATCTAAGGGAAGATCCGCTTGCTGTGGAGGAGATGAGGAAGAAGAGCCAGAAATTTGTCTCGGCAAAAGATGGAGAGAACATGGCTCAGATGTGTGGAGCCAGGAAGTACTTGGAATGCTCGAGTCTGACAGGTGAGGGAGTGGATGATGTGTTTGAAGCAGCAACGAGAGCAGCCCTCCTGAAGTTCGACAAGGGCAACGGTTCTGGAGGTGGTTGCTGTGTGATCTTATAATGCGATAATCCCCGTGTTCAACCAACTTCCATCTTCAACGGCTTTCTTCTCCGGTTTTTGTGGCGTTGCATTGCAGGGAGCGTCTGAGACGGGAGTTGGTGGAGAGGGTTTGAGGAGGCGGACAACCAGAACACGCAGTCAACAAGTGACTCTGACATGATTTCAAGCAATGACCAATGATGCCCACATTCTCTTGCGACTATCGTCCTCACCATATATGTTCGAGGCCATATCGGTGTCGCTGTCATGGACCTTGCAAGGTAAGGCCGGCTCAATGGGTCGTCGGTAAGACCCCTCCGTCAAGTGTTGGAACTTTCATATGGGTAAGGGGTTGCAGCTCTATCGAAACTCCAATCTTCAATCATCCCCAACAGATGTACAGCGGCATGCAAGTCTTCATTCTTCAATTATGTACATTCTTCCGCCGGTATAAAGCCTTCATTGGCCTGGTTACCTTGCGCGATATCCCGCGGCCGTTCTGCTCATCCTTTCCATAGGACCTTTTGATATAAACCTTTCCGCAGCTCCAAATTACCTCAAAATATCCAAGCTCTAGCACATCCTCTCCTACTCACCGCGTCCAGCCGGAATTCCAAATCCTGGCTCCCGTTCCCGTCCCTGTCCCATCCCCGCTTGCACCCCCCACGTATTCCATCATTCCCCTAGTATACTCCATCGGCACACCATTTAATCCGAATACACCCGTCTTCATCATCGCCTTCCTAAAAAGTCTGCCCCCATCGCCCGCGCCAACCCTCAACTCCTCGCACGCATCACGCATGGCATTGTATTGTAATTGGAGAGAGGCTTGGCGTTGAGCTTTGAGCTTGTGGGTGTAGAGCTGCCAGGCACGGTGAATGGTCCAATGGCGGAGGGAGCGGTTACGGGAGAAACGTAGGGGCCGGGGAGTTAGGTTCATGGGGTGGTTGAGGAAATAGCGTATCATGGCTGTGGTAGTAGTAGAGGTGAAAAGTTAGTATTTAAGGATGATTGATTGAGAAAGGTTACGTTATGCTGCTAGGAATTATGAGCAACAAAGGATTTGAGATGGACTCACTGACTCGTCTATCCTTTTTCGGGGCCGCCTTCTTGCGTGCCAGCTGACATGTTGTGGATGAGAAAGGTGCTGTTCGCGCCGCAGCAATGCAGGAGGATGGTGTTCTGCTTTTCAACAACACGCTTCGGCATGCGGACGATATGGTGGCCTGTCGAGTTGCGCTGATTGGAATTTGAAATGCACTGGCTAGGGATGCCATGATTGTCGGGGTAGAGAAGTGCATCCTGAGGGTGCGAAACGTGCAGAGCTTGCGATACTTATCTTCAAGGCTTGCGGTGCTTCAAGCTCTCGAAGCTGGATCGCTCCGACAAAGTTTAGCTCGGAACCAGATTCGGAAAAATGCGGCATCCGAGCCGGATTCTAGGATTTTTTAACTACTAGTACTAAGTAGTCCATGAACGAGTGGATCTGTGCCAAGGGTTGGCTAAGAGTCGGTCTGAGCCCCCATTTTCCAGGGCCCGGACCGAACTGGTCTGAGCTCGACCCCCCCCTTAGGGCTCGGACCGGCTCGGACCATGTAGCAGCCTATTTAATATAAATGAGTGCGCAGAGTGCGTATTTACATGTATCCCCTCCGTACCCAGACAGGGGTGTAGAATGGATCAATTAGCGCTGTCGATCACTGCGGGGAGGATCTAAATGTCAACAAACACCCTATTTGAGCTATTTGAGGCCGTACTATCTAGCAATTGACTCCAATTGAGTGGTGATACTATGCCCAGCAGTCTCCTTCGATACAGAGCCAAATCTGGCACTTTGAGCACTCATAATGGGTCCTTGAGCCTCCTGAAATAGCTGTAGAAACGCTATTATTGACAGAGCGTGTGATATCTGTTCCAAATGCGCGTTTAGGTGCCCTTTTACGTATACAACCTGGCGGATGAAGCTTTCCCTATTGACACCGGCCAGAGGACTTCTTTTGTATGTGCTTATGGTGTCTTTGAAGCACTATAGGGGGTATAAGATCTGATTCTTCTTTCTCCTTGGTTTTCTTATCCGAATGTAGTAATTGAGAGCAGAGGGCCTCTACGAAATCTCTATGAGTGCTGTGCGTTCGTTTAGCGTTTGCTGTATGCGTTGCAGAACTCTATAGCTATAGTAAATACGCGTTGACACAGGCAACGTTGATAAGGAAGTAGATTAAAGGCATCTGCGTACGATAATTCTGCTTGCGATGACAAGTAAATGCTGCGCGTAGCTGATCCGCTTGATCTATACCCTTTATATAGTGGTTATAATCATCAATAGCCCTTAGTATAAAGAGATCCTTAAAGGGTAAGCCCTTAAATACAGGGTCAAGGATACATTGATTTTCAGAGGAGATTTTTGGGCATCTACGCGTTCGTTGAATTTGATCTTCTGTGCAATAGAGGCTATCCCCTCCGTACCCAAGATGTGTCAATTAGCGCCTTGGCATATATTAGGTACCTTTCCGGGCACCTTATGGGTACTGAATTTATGCCAAGGCGCTAATTGACACATCTTGGGTACGGAGGGGATAAGCAGTTTTAAGAGCATAAACAGCCTTATTATCTTGCCAAACAAAGGCTAATGTATTATTATTAATGACTTGTATTATTATAGAATCCCAGAGAAGCTCGCTATTATTGTTAAGATAGCGTTGAATTTGTAAGGGCATACTAGTAGCCTTTTTTCAGGTAGTTCTTATGCAGTAAATACCCATCGCTAAGAGGCACTGAGCTACTAGTATATTCAGAAAGAGATTATCTAGATAGATGCAGAATTTCAGCTTTGGTAGCTGCGTAGCAAGTCGTAAAACAAGTGCGTAAGTAGGGGCAAGAAGAGCGCTTTTTTCAGTATCCAAATCTGCTCCTGTGCCCTGTTGCTGTGGCCACTGTGTTTGTTGACCTTTTGTGAATGATTTAATGCCATTAACTCTTGAATGAAATAGCCAGCTCTAGATATATTTATAGTCGCTAATATACTATAGCTTGTAACCGTCAGTAATTAGCTTATTCTTGAGCTTAACTGTATGATTTAAACGCCCCTCAAAAGCCACTATTGCTTCGTTAATTGTAATATAAGAGGAGGGTATGTAAGCATTTCGGCAGGCTATTCGAATAAGGTCTGTAACGCGTTAAATTCGATAGAACTAAGGCGCATTTGGCTGTGTAGGAGCAGAATTCATACTGAAATAATAATGGATTTGCTGAAATCGATTTCGACCCATAAATTGACCCAGTTTATGCATCTTCTAATAATCACTACGTACAGCTAATTGATATAAGCCAAAATGAAGATGTATGCCCAGATATATACGTATTTCGGCGGGTGTAGTAGGTATCCAACGCCCTTTAAGATGAATATAGATTTTGGCGTACAAATTGGTTTCTTCAGAGAGGATTTCCACCACAACTGGGCTAAAGAAGAGCTCAAAAAAGCCTAATTCTGATAGATTAGAGTATTGAGAAGCTCCTGTTCGATTTAGAACGTAATTAGCCTCAAATTGAGGCAGTTCTGTTGGTATGAATGTAGGCAGTTCATCTGTACATTCTGGCGCTGGAGCGATCACTGCCAAGGCCTGATCGACATCATTTCGATCGATTGCAGACGGGTCAATTCTGCTTCGTTTTGACCGTTTAGTAACTTGTTCGAATCGCGGAGGTGAGCTCGATCTATATCTCAGAGGGATCTGGGTATTTCGCTGTGGTCGTAGCATATTTCGTGGTTGAAATCTCAAGAGCAAAGTCAGCTGCGGAGCGTTGTGTAGATCGAATGCGGCTTAAAAACCTTAATTTGAAAATTTTACGCTAATTGGCACATTGGGTACGGAGGGGATAGTACAAGAGTAAATGACTTATTGGTCTATATTTCAATGATTTCCTCTTGTTTCAACATACCAGAATATATATGCCATCACTCGCATGGACCGTTTCAGCCTCAGTCCTAAAGAATGACGCTCAGCGCGAAAACATACATTCTCTTCTCCCCAGCGGACATCCACTGATTGCTGTATGCATCTATTGTGGTGTATCTGTAACGAGCGTGATCGTGGATTTCCCACGCGGCCTTCAGCACCCATGGTCACTTTCTGCCAGGTGTCACACTGGCGCCTCTCTCATGCAGAAGAATGACCTTGAAACAGCTCAAACTAAACCGGAAACACCAAGAGGTTCCCATGAGTTTGGTAAGGTTTTCTTCTACAATAAGAATGGAAGTGGCGGCTCTCCATCCGGTCGAGGAGAACCCCTGTTCTTGAAGTCGTTGAGACCGACCAGAGTTACTGGGTAACTTTCAATGAGTGCCAGGGACGGACTTGCGACGGCGGCCCGAACGAAAGCAAGAACAAATTGAATCCAGACGGTCGATCGTTCACCCACCTCCGATTCTCGTCTAATGTTGAAAAACACGCTCCCGTTGAATGGAACAGCACACCAATAATCGGGATGATAGGAGATGTATGAGCGTGTCACGCAAATCTGAGGTTCGGCCTGCTTGGGGTCTTTATTATCGTCGCCAAAGACTCTCGGCCAGAGCTGGTTGAAATGGATAAGAGCTTGTACGATTCGCTTGAAATCAAGTGCTCTCTTATTGGTCGAGACAGCAATTGACAGAGGCGGAAAGATTCCGTTGAATCCATCAACGATATAATATTTGCCAAAATAACCCCAAGTGGCCCTGTACCACTCCTTCCAAGGTTCGGAGGGGTTGAAATAGGGCGTTCTTAGCAAATACTTGCCTGGAAGCATTGTGGGTCAGCAGAGTCACAATGCACGGCCTTTGGAGTAATCCACAGGGGCGAAGCTTACTTACACGGTGCTGCAAGGGAAGGCTGGCGATTTTCAGCTTCCAATGGGATAAGTTCCCAAGAATCGGGATCATCCGTCTCTCCAAAATTTCGGAGGCGCATCCTGGGATGAATGGTTGACACTTCACCGTTGTGGGTATTGATAAAAGTCTGCTCAAAGTCCTTGGTGGAAATGCTATTGGGAGTAATCAAAAGCTCTGAATTGACTTGGATGAAGAGATCGCTATCTCCACGGTTCATTGAAGATAGCCATTCTAGCTCTATGCTGTCTGGGAAACTGCTTGCTGCACTGACATTTCTCCTTGGCAGGATTGACGATACTGTGAGAGAGCATCCGCGGACCGCTGCCCGACTGTTGAATGGGCTTTCTGGAATATTGTTGCGCGATGACGTTGGCTTTTCATGGAGCTGCGACAATCTGGTCGGTTGCGACCTCAGGGAATTTACGGTCTGCGGTTGATTTGCACTTCTGTGACGACCCTGAGAATGGCGCTCGGTGCCTGACACTGCCAAACCCGCAAGCTGTCGACTAAGAGAGGGCTTCTGAGGGCCTTTGAAGCCTCCTTCTGTACGTGAAGGCAATGAGTGAGTCTTTGATGCCATGTTAATGACTTCGTAAACTTGTTGGAATAGTTTAAGCTGTGATTGATTTGCACCCGGGGCAACGCTTCGAATGGTTAGAATGCAGACAGAATGATAAGATGCAAGAAACAGAGGCGATGTTATGTGAAGATAAACAATTAAAGAGGACATCAAAAGGAGTGGAACTATTTCGGCGAAAGTGTTTTAAGAGCAAGAGGGTGTTCTCCGAAAGGAGTCTTGGCATCGAAGCCGTGTTTGATGGTATGTGCCTCGACGAAGATAGATGAATAAATACGGAGTTATGTACGTTGGCTTATCGCTACCGACTGCTCTGTAGCACCGGACGTTCGGGATTTATGTGTTTGACTAACTCCACGGTGAAACGAGAATAGGCCTCAAACAGGGTGTGCTTGATTACTTACCAGGAGAAGGGGTAGCTAAAGATATGTTGACCATTTTATGACCATATTTTCAGCAAAATACATTCTAGTAAATAAGATTTATTGAATCACAGACGACTAAGTTGTATATCATGGTACACTCTAAGCAATCTTGTAGTTAGGCTTGATCTAAGCGCACTTTCTGCTAAGTGCTGCATCCTTTGAGGGGCTAAGGCAGCGCCTAAAAACGCGTGAGCGGACCAGATTTTAACTGCGACGTCATTCCCAGACATGCTCCAAGCTAGAATCTTCAACTAAATTAGTATACCTTTAGCTGCAGGATGCTGGACTTCTGTCTATTTTCAACTTCACCACCAGTAAGATCCGTGGCCGTCTATTCCAGCATTTCCAATGGTTTGTGCCAACAGTGCGACTACTTGGGATGGGAAGATAGGATATGCATGGGCGGACATGGTGCTTTTCGCTAAATCATTGCTACAGGGCCCATGCGTCTTGAGAGAAAGTTTCCCTCCACCTACATGCTCCCGATTACCATTCTTGGACTGAGTTCCATGTTTCATCAATTTTAGAACCTTCATCAACGTCCCACGCCTCGCCGTGGAGTACCAACCGTCAGTCAGCGGGTCTGCTCATTCTCAACATCAGTCTCAGCCGAGCGAAGGGGGGTCTCCTCGCTCGGCTGATCCAGATACCTTCCGCTACTAACTTGCTCGTCGGTATGCTCGATGACTCTGCCCTGAGGGTACTCCCGACGTCTGGCACTCTCGTCTTGGAACCACCCGGGCCTGTTCCTCTGCAAGAGCACGAACATGGCCTAGAACGGTGAGCATCCTGTGTACCTACTTCGGTCTCGAGTCCTTACCTTAGTTGCCAAGCTTAAAGCCCCTACCACTATCCAAATTGCCAAAACTTGTTTCTCTTTGCCCCTCCACAGCGCCTCACAACTCCTCTCCCTCCCAAAGTTTGTTTTGCAAGCCGCTGCTCCGTGATGGTCTGGGAAAGGCCAGGGCTGATCCAGGGGAGTTCGCAGGCCACAGCACTCCAAAGCATCTTGGATGCCTCTGATGGCGTTTGCGTTGTGATGCTGGAACATTGTGCGCCAGCGGTGCTCGAGCTCGCACGACAGCAAGTTTGGCTGTAGGAGTGTGGATGCGAGTGTGACGAGGACGGTGTCAAGGAGGCTCAGGGTGGATAAGACGGCTGGTTGCTGGCGTGCGATGAAGTGCTTTTTAAGGTACCCTGGGAAATAGGTGCCAAACAAGGCGGAGATCGGTAGTAAAATCGATAGAATGTGTCCGAGAGCCGGTGTGGGTAGAGAGAAGTGGCTAGCGAGTACACTTGCGTAGATCGCGAGGATGGTGAGTCCAGTGGCAATCTGGATAGACAGATAGCATAATTCAGCACTCTGTTAATTATTTGAATATGCCAGCAGGCTACAGACCACGGCACTGGCCACGCCGACAAGTATGGCAAGCATATTTTCGGCTTTTGTGTTTACTCTCTGTGAATGCTTTAGAGTTGCTACAACTGTGTCACTGGCCTCGTTCGGGTTCTGGGTATGATGACGGTGGGTTGAATTATTGACGAGCAGTGAGCAGTGAGCAGTGTGCAACTGGAGTTCCTCATGGATAGGCACCAAAGAGTCTTGGCGGACCCTCTGGATGGTGGCATTGCAACAGTACATCTGCTGCCAGTGTTTGACATGTACTTCTCCTCCAGCCTGGCATCAATTTTGAACAGATGAGGCATTATGCATGCTGTTGATCTGAGTCTGCTCTTGGGATAGATGTGATGCAGAAATGCATCGTTCCTCCATCACCGTGCATAATGGCAGTTGAAGTTCTGTGAAGCGTAGATTTCTCGTGATTCATCTTCTTGCCCCCCCCTCGACTTCTCTCGGATACCTACGTCTCTACAGATTTTTATTATACAACAAAACTTCTCCAGCAATCCTTCCATCTCTTTTCTGATCATATCTCTTTCCATCATGGGTGGCTGGTGTTCCCGACACGACTGACAAAGCTTTTGGAGGTGAAAAGCTCAGGTTGAGAAGTGTCAAACAGCTAGAAGAAATGGCTCTGTTCTCTCTCAAAAGTGGCGCAGGGCGCGCAGAAATAAGTACAAATTGCAGCGAAATTAGCAGCGAATTGCGGCAGAAATTGACCAATCAAAAGCAGGCAAAACGCAGAGGTAACGCGTAGAATTAGCGTCTGACAAGAAGGTAGCCTACTATCCCATTTCGTGCTGGTTGGTACGAGTTATCGACATAGAAACCGAAGGGACTCTCCAGGTCCTCATGGAGCGCTCGGAGATATCTTCTCCGCTCGGAGGTTGGCTGGCGCTTCAATTATCTGGCCGAACTTCGGATTAGCAAGCTTTTCTGGACAACTTTCTACCTTGGCAATCTCGGAAACAAGGACGATGTTCGTCGGTTTGATGTGAACACCATTGGTCGACATAAATCTCGGAGGACATCCTCTATCTTGTTTTCGTTCTGATGCTAATAGGGCGCCATTGCCCGCACGAGGGATAAAATATGACAAGAATAGTGCCAGGTCTATTTCAAGACGACGGAAACAACCAAGTGCAACTCCGTTTGGCTCGAGGGATTGCAGACCCGGGTAGTGGACTCCATTATCTGGTTACGGACGGTCGACGGGGATCTTTCACACTCAATGCTCAAGCTCGGCGACCACGGAAAGCACGTCACTCAATTGGGATGCAGACACACTGAAACCATGGGCCCTGGAAGATGAATTATCGGACAGCCCTCCGACTCAGTCCCATACACTAGCGTGGGAAAGTGAGACCGAGACTTCTAAGTCTCGGTCAGCAGAAATTCCATCCTGCCACCCACAGAAGCGGAGAAAAGAAAATTTTCATGATAAGGCATAAAACTACTCGCCCGTCTGCTAGCCATGATGATTCCCCAGTTTGCTCTAGAGGAGAAACACTGAAACTGATTGGGGGATTAGGAGCCGCAACCAAAGATCTCTCGCTCGATGAATAAAAACGATTAGCTGGGGGTCTTACGATAATTCAGGACTCCTCTTGAGCTTGAGGCAGTGTCATAACCACCCTCCATTGGAGTTCACTTGACTTCCAGACGATATCCCGACTGACCAGACAAGCCCGCTTCTTGCGCTAGGCTACATCGGAGGGATTCTCTGCTGTGGAACAGTCTGATGATCGTATATTGATTTGTGTTACATTTGATCAATGTCAACATTCTCCAGTTGAGTTGCCTGTACCCATTGCTAGCACCGAGCTGTGCCATTGATATCACGACCTGGGTGATTGGACAACTTGACAAGTTCAAAGGACCTTGATGCCGACTGCAATTCCAAAGTGATCGCTGACCCAGGCATTGATTTTCGTGTGAACCAATTCCCTTCTTACGAGTTGTTCTTCATCTCGGAACTTTGCTACGGCGCTCTCAGAAAAGTATATCTTGTGTGGCTCTTCCACATACTTTCCCCGTCTGAGGGACGATTTCTTAAATCTCTTGTACTCGAACTCCCAAGCCTCCACCTCCGTTTTCAGGCTGATACCGAGTCGTCCTAACCTGCCAGTGATATCTTGAGCCTCATGGATGGCGACTGTTTCGAGCGAACCCGTGTAGAAGAACTTGTCCATACGCTTCCGTTCCCGGCTGCTTTTCGACTGGTGGCTCCATGTATTTCCTCTAGCTTGGCCATAAGAGAGGTCTTTCTGGAACGGCTTGAAAACAGGGATGGGTGGTGCCGGCACGTCCTCCCAGACGCTTGTGGAAGAGGTGTTCTGATTTATCAATCGCATTCATATCCCCCCCTACAAGGCCTGCAGTTATCTTGGACTCTGTGGCAGGTGCCCCTTTCAGCAACGCTGAGATCAGGGCCAACTGACCAGGACGGTAGACTCTTCCTTCCCAAAGTGACTCCAGATGCGTCGTGCAAAGGCGGAAGGATTCCTTCAGCTGGGTACATCTGCCAGGGCTGAATACAGGAATATCAACAACAAGAGCATCCCTTCCCATCTTCGTGACAAATGGAACCCGGAAGCAACTCGTTATTGCCAGATGCCTCGGCGTCATCATGAGAGTGAAATATGGGTGAGCGCCCCATTCAATGTCTCTCAAGACAAAGGAATCCCCTGCAGTATCGGTGTAGATTGATTCCGGAGGTTCGACATTGGAGAGGACGAAATTCCGTTGTACCCAGGAGTTGTCCATGATGGCTTGGAGCGATTCACGCTGGACTTCTTGGAGCATGACAACAAGAGGTCCCGGTTCTTCCCCAAACAGTCCCGTGAGATGACCTAGCGCTGCGGAAGCGCGAGCTGCTGGGCCGGGCCCGAAGCACTCGATGTTCCCCGATACAACCTTAAGAAGCTTGCCCCGTCCCAACCCTTCTTGAACTTTGGTTTTCTCAAGCGCTACCCAGCTCGAGGATCGTGGGTCATGGATTTGTGGTCGGAGAAAACGAGGCGCCGGTCGTCCCTGAGAGATACGGCAGGGGGGCTGCTGGGCCCGTAGCCGGGATTTGGCATCGAGGTGTTCAAAGTACAGCTGACTTTCCGCATCTGTCAGGTGGCTGATGGAGCTAATGAAACTGGAGAGTCTTGTGAAGCCGAGCGGCCGGCCCGAGGCTGACCGTGAGAGAAGATGGGCGGAGATGGAAGACATGGCAGGTAGGGGTACACCCAAAAGGTAGGGTTTTATCGCCTTCATGGTCGCAACAGTAACACCTGGTGCTTTCTTTGCCTAGCCGCTTCCCACGACCGGCTCTAGGGTACTAAGTACTAGTAGATGTATACGTACTTCTAGCAGAGGATAATTTAATCGCTGCTGCAAAGAGATGGATACTACTAGTAGTAGCAATGCACCCACAAGTCTACCGCACAACTATTTCACAGAAAACACGTCCAAGTGGCCAAAAAAGCGCACCATGCGGATATTGACGGCTCCACCATACAAGGACAGCACGAGATGCAGATTACTAGTGGAGGATACATTCAGCTTGGGCCTAGAATGCTAATGGTCCAAGGATATTCCCGTGGAAGACTTGTAACCGTATCGGGCTTACATCCTCATCTGTTCACACGGCGTGGTACATATGGCCATGGTAAGCATGGTCCCAGTCGTTCATGGTCTTGTTCAATCCATCAAGCCGGAAACGGATTCGCATCATCCCACAAATGGCTTGCTGAATTATGGTCAGGCACTACACCAATCTGATGAAGCAGGCATATATCCCACCTTCGAAATGGGCACGTTGTCCGGCACGAAATGTCGAATGGGGTGGCTGATGAAGAGATCCGCTGATTTGATCTTGTCCCAGAGATAGCCCCATACGTCTGGTTGTGGAGTTGCGTCTTTCGATATTAAGTCACCACTTAGCTCGGTATGAGGACTGCCTTTCGTAATTTCACCTCACAAAAAGAGTCTGCCAAGACTTTTTTCTCATTGAAAACAACCCTGAATACTAATTTCAAAATAATTTACTTTTCCGCCAAGACTTCCATTTGAATAATTTGTCAAATCTAAAAGTCCTGATTTGATTTGATGAAACCACGGATTTGATATGATGAAAGCACGGATTTGATTTATTTGATTTATTTGACTCAATTGATTCAAACGGACACCCTGAGTCTACCCGGTGTGATGGCCCTGACGAGAGGGATCATGTCTGGCATCTGCGAATCATCCACAATGATGACATCTGCACCACCTTGAGCTGGTGAAGCCAAAGGGCGCCTTCAGGGAGCCAGTGTCTCTCGACATTTTCGCATATACAGTCGTCCATTGCTTGCTTGTTCTCGGCCGTCAATCGTACATCTGGTTCTACCACACCTTGCAAGATATTTTGATTCATCTTCGTGATGCGGAAGATTCCTACTTTCGGCTTGAGAACGTACCTGGAAAGCAAGTCGGGAAGGTTTACGAATTTTAATGCGATGCGATTGCCTCAGACCTCTCACCATTTCACGTCCATGGCTAGGACCCTGGAGAAGCGCATAAGCGCATGTCTCATCAGGGCAACTCCTCCACCTTGCGACGTACTGCTGAAGAATGGGCTAATGACCTTCCACTGCTCGAGGTCGCTGGCATAGTACATCATTGAGTCTCACGTTCCAGAACCGACAATCTTTCTGAAATCGTCAAGCGTGGCCAGGTGGGCATGATCTGCGGCGTCGACCAAGACTTGCCCTCGAAAATCGACTTGCAACGGTGGCGTCTGGTTAGGACCAAAGTAACTGCCAATGGATTAGTGCGAAGATCGAGGGACAATTTTGGATAGGTGGGACTGGTATGATACACTTCCTAGTTATGGAATCCGCTTGCTCCTTAACGCTCCTACTATCCCAAGATATCTGATTATGCTCTGCTTTCAATCCTCTAATGCTGTAATTGTGCGGACTGATTGGAAGACGTCAAGCTCGGCCCATAGTCTAGAGCAGAGGGCTGGACTCATGGAGGCTACTTTCTGCGGCACGCCTGCCCAGAATCTTGCACAAATGTTCCTGTTCGTACTTTGATAGTTTTGAGATGGAGCCAGCAATTGAATCTTCATGAAGCATGATGCTCATCATTCTAACTGACGTGATCCACGCAGAAGTCAAGTAAATAGACACCATCGTGGATCGCGAGGGCAACCATCCCCTGTTAGAATCCGAGAAGACCACTGAGATGCCTGCAAATACCGCCTGGGGTTTAACCTTAGCATTTTCCAGCCTGAAGCTTTTAGTAGTGTTCTAAGCGCCATTATATTTCAATGTGAGTGGAATCACCATACATTGAGATGAGCACAGAGGGAGCTTTTGTTCTCCAATTCCTCATTCACGATCCGCTTGTGGTGATGCGACGTCATCTGCCCGGCGTCGTGACCATGTCCAAGTGCCATGATTGCACGAACATACAGAGCCAGGCTTTTGGCTTCTTGTGCGTGACATGAAGAACTGCAGAAGGCATGATGCGTGGTATGGCTTGATCCTCAGTTGGGAAGTGAGATTGCACGCGGTTTTTCTAGGAGTTCAAGCCTGGGTGCAGAAATCGTAATAGATGACTGTTACTTGTTATATAGCAAAAACCGAAGTGCTTTTACCACCACAACCTATTCCAGAATCATGCAGACCAACCTTCAATCTCGTTCTTCTCCTGGCTGGCTTGCTGAACTTGCTATGCAAATTGTACATTGCCTATCGTAAATGGAGGACCCTTGAACCTGCAGGTCACGGCAGGGTCTATTCTGGCATTGGCATATCCTTTACATCTCGCCTCGGTTTGTCATCCGTGGACATGTCGTTTCAGGCGCTGCGGCCTTTTTACAGCACCTGAGACCGGGACCAAGTCCATGACTGAGGACGTTGGGGATCGATCGGCACAGCTGTGGCCTGATTGAAGCTCTCATCACATCACATACCTCATCACGGAGCCAGAGAGGGCATGAAATCGGTGGACTTTTCTCCATACGTCTTGAAGGATCTGCTGTCATCGAAGGAGAAGTCGATTGACAAAAACCGCAGAACTTGTCGCGACTTCAATACCGGCGATCGACAACGCTATTTCGAAGCATACTACTCACTTTTGGATGTATGGAGTGATATATTTTCCTGTCGAGACAAGCAAGCTCGACACCAAGTAAGACCAGCCTCTTCATCGTCCACGTTGCATCTTACACTGGCCCATAGAAGCAGGGTATCCATCAAATCAAACAAAGCAAATCGAGGCCCTGATTTGCTTTGACTACTAGTATTTGATCAAATCCGACCTTTGCTTTGGTTGGCTGATTTGTCAAATCGAGGCAAATCTCAGTAAGCAATATATTTCTAGGGGGTTATTTGATTTCTCGTCCAGATTAAGTGTCCGCCAAGACTATTATTATTCTATCGAAAATATCCTCAAATTTCACATTAAGAGACTTTTCTGCCAAGACTTCAGTTTGATTAATTTGTCAAATCCACGGAAGTTGATTTGCTTTTTTGACTGAAAGCACTGATTTGATTTGATTTGATTGACTAATTTGATTTGATTTGATAGACACACTGCCCATACCAGCCACTGCGCCGCCCACCGAAATCAATGCTGAGACCAACATCAATTGAAACTGTTTCAATGCTTACTACTAGTAGTAGTATGTTCTGGTGACAGACTTAGTGGGAGTCTTGGCTTCCCAAAATCTTCTCAATGGCCGGTATAAGATTTGACAGTTGAAACCGACCACATGTAAGGAGTACTAGGACACCGGAGACTACTTCAGCCTCCTGCCGGCGCTACCACCGCTTCGTATTTCTGCTACTCATCAGTGTCAGCATTTGTTTCTTGTACGCGGCACCATGTTTCTGGTTCAATGGAGGGCCAAACTCGTGATGAAGACATGTTTAGACAACCATGTTTCATTTGGAATGTTCTCCTTCGATCTTCTTTCTACATCCTGTTCGTCGACTTGCGTCGAGCTCTATTCCACACCTCATCTTGAATTAATTCCGAATTCCTCACTCCTTCCATCCTTGAGCTGCCATGTGTAAACTAACACGTTATGAGTACTGCCTGCCGTGTGACCAGCCACTTCCCAAAGAGGAGCTGGAGAGATGTGAAGAGTGGTCGGAACTCGCAGCGAAAGCTAAGAAAGGAGACCCCACCGCCAAAACACAACTCAAGGCTCATATGGAATGTAAGCATCTACCCATTCTACCGTTCTTCTCACCTGTGCGAAGAAGCTTCACAGACGCAGGTCTATTCCTCCATACAACAGAGAGGTGACAGCTATCCAGATACTCAAAAGTACCCACATATTAAAACCATTCATGTCGGTGGCCAGGAACTACCTGGCAAGACTTGCGTTCCAAGCTACCTCGATAAACAATATTTTGGTGGTCGCCAGGCTGAGCAGTTCGACGTGTCTGTTTGTCCTCCATCGTACAGCATACATACTAATAAAAGCTGCAGATATTACAAACGATGCGATGGCTCTTATCGGAACAGTTCCGGAAGACTCCTACCGAAGCGAGCGCTCCAGGATATTAAGGGGGGAGAAAAGTGCGCCTGGAAGGGTCGACGAAGAGGTTAGCGGCTTCTGTGTCAGGGAAGTCAGGCACTCCAACCTGTGCTTGCTGGCAAGCTCGGTCGTCTGCACGTTCTGGAGAGAAGGATTAGTGGTGTGTCAACTATCCGAGGGTGTTTACTTGTGGCTCCTCAACTCCAAAGGTCCATTTGCTAAAGCGGCATGGTACCGGTTACACCCAGCCAGGCCAGGAGCAGATCCTACCAAGTCCTTATACTTCAATGTCAGCAGAGCCTGGTTAGGATGCATTCAGGCAGCCAATTACTCGTAAATACGTCATCTCTTACATCAAGAACAAACCATCTTCGCCAGTCAGACGTCAAAATGTTGGCACCCTACGGTTCCTGCCAAAACTCAAGCGGATGGATTTTTCAGCTATGAAGCCCTTTATCATTTGCGTCGCCATGCATGTCCTAGTCTACTTGCAGCTGCTGAAAGGAAGTTGAAAGCGCTAAGTAGAATCAGAAAAGCAAGAAATCCTACCAGGGTGAGAAAATGGTTCGCAACTGATCTGATGTTCTCTCACGTTCACCAATGAAGCCATGATTATTTTGACATGAGCAGTCACTTATGAAACTCATGGATACGATGCTGCCAGGTCTGGCCGTTAGAGACATGTATAAAGGTAGTAAAATACACATTGTTACTTAAATGCAAAACACTCAAACAAACGCCTCAATTTGCAGAAATATCACTGAATCTCCTGCTTAACAATTCTCTCGTCCAAACACGATCCTTTTTAGTTTGGCTACTTTGCTTCTCGGTCCAGTACTCATTCTTACGGGCTGAGTAAAAACGTGTCGCAATGGACTCGCTGGCGATCATATACGACATTGTTAAGTATCGACTGCCTCAACTTGTTTGAAAACTTGACCGGCCAAAACGATGATGATCTCGACATGGTAGTGGTCAAATACCGGAACGCGTCTGCGGATCCCGGAGATAGCGATGGCGAAAGTATTCGTGCAATCCAAAAACATTCCTCTCTCTGGGTGGTGTCATACATCGGCGCTGTTACTGACCCCAGTGTCCCGCTCGACGCACGCTTACGAGACGACGGGAAAACGAAGGCCATGGTGGTCGGGCTCCTACACTCGATCGATAAAAGCCTTCGCCGACGTAAGCGAGATTCCTCCTAGAATTAAACAGATTCACGTGTTGATATATCTTTAGTTGATGCTTTTAACCCAGCGGTGGAGCAAGAGAAGAAGATCGTATAAGGGCAATGTCATGGAAAATGGATAATGGAGCAAGAATAGGAAGCATCCATCAAGGCTGTCAAAGAAGCAATCGAGATGCTTCACGCCCACCCTGTAGGTATTCACTCAGCTTTGCGGCCGCCATTATCTACTCCCGGCATACCCGAGAGTTCTCTCCTACTAGTATACCAGCCCAAGCAGAAGATCTTGGCTTCGAGCCAAATATTGTTGAGCTCCTTAGACGGAGATTTCGAGACGCTCCGCGAACGCTCCTGGAGCAGTTGGCAGCTACTGTTGCCAACTGGAGAAGACGCGTATTGTATGAGATACGCCGCCAAAAGCAGGGCACAGACAATTCAGCCACTCAACTTGATGAGTCTGATGATGTCGTTTGTCCGTTCTGCTCCGTGCCTCTGGACAGGTACTCAAGTACCAACTGCGGATGAGTCCACTAATTGAGTTTTCGTCCCTTACCCATTCTCACAGCGCAGTGTATCCACCAAATCAAATTAGTCAAACAAATCAAATCAAATGCTTGGCAAATCAAATCAATTCCGTGCCTTTGTCAAAGCAAATCAACCTCTGTGGATTTGTCAAATTAGTCAAATTGTATGCGTAACAGACAGTTAGATGTCAACCTGCTGTGCAGAGTGCGTGTTACGAATCCTCCCGCGACCTACGCCAAGGACCATATTCCCTGTGGCACTGACCATGGCTCACAGAGCTCATCTCGGACCCAGCTCCCCGCCGCTATTCTAGCTATCACTGACGACAGGTACCCACAGTTGTCTGTACCTGGCCTTAGCGAAATAAGGGGCACAGACATGTATATAGAGCGTTATGTTCCCACTTTCGTTTCCTTTTCTTCACGCTTCGTCTTGTATATTAGGCCCAACCATAGCTCTCCTGACATTACGAAGCGTCCCACTTATTTTTATCTTCTGGTCCTTAGGTCCGCCTTAACTTATTTTCCCTTGTCATTGTTCCTTGTTGCTTAGTCTGGGCAGTGGAAGAACCCCTGCCTCTCCTTCTTTCATCCTGTTCTGCGTCCCTTTCTCTTTAAAAGAGTCTGAGATCTCCCTTGAGTCCTTTTTATCTATAGAAGCTATAGCTAATGCCCGGATACGTCTTAATAACGACATAGTTGATCTACAAAAACCCTTTTATATACCTATTCTTATATATAATCCGGCTCTAATTTATACTCCCTAGCCCTTTAAGCACCTAGCTTAAGATCCGACTTAAGGCCTAATAGCTTAGACCTTATTAGTAATAGCTATAGTTTTATAATAAAATTAATAACTCTAGTATATACTTACGAAGTCAGAAAAGATTATAAACATTCTTATATTTAGTAGCCAAAGGCCTAATACTTATAAAGACCTAGAAAGATTTAAGGTAAGCCTTACTTTAAAATTCAGAGTTAATACTAATAAATACTTTATGTCTATATTACGTATTTATTATATATTCTTTTAACTATAGGATTAGCTCAGAAACCTTCTTTATACTTCTTAAAGTAATATGATAGCTTAGACCTTATTAGTAATAGCTATAGTTTTATAATAAAATTAATAACTCTAGTATATACTTACGAAGTCAGAAAAGATTATAAACATTCTAATCTTTATTCGCTTAAAGCCGAATATTTATAAAGACCTAA
>NW_006913447.1:59209-59907 GCF_000464535.1 Endocarpon pusillum Z07020
CACGCTTATATTACATGTTTACTAAATAGAATCATACTTTATAGATCATGCCTTAGAGATTACTTTAGATAATATTAATAAAGAGATCTATCCGGATTAGGTAGATCTAATTAAAGAACTAAAGCTTAACTTTAATAATACTAACCCGAAATATTTTGTCATCTACTGTCTTATAAAGATAAGGCAAACATACTAACCCTTCTTTAAATTCTATCTAGAGTTTAAGCAGACTACTAAAAGAACACTATTTTAAGACTATAGTCTTAAGGAACTACTCTAACTTATACTATCTAAGGAACTTACAGAGAAGCTAGCTATAATTAATATTAAAGACATATTATATAAAGCCTTTATTTAAGAATATACTTAGCAGAATAATTTATTATATACTACACTATTATAATAGATAACTAGGTTATAAAAGCCGCTTATAAGTCTAACTATCTTAATTTTAGCCCTTATTTATCTTATTATGCCTGTCCTTATTTCTTATAATTCTATAAATATAGATTACTTAGTCTGTAAAGCCTTTAATAAACGCAAAGCTAAATAAGAATATTAATATAATCTAAGTCTTTATTATTATTATATAGGCCTAGACTATAGAGCTAATATATGCTTAAAAAAACTAAAGCTATAAAATAATCTTTGTACTATCTCTTTTACGCTTATTATAATGTCCTTAACTCTAATGTTTA
>NW_006913448.1:0-2103 GCF_000464535.1 Endocarpon pusillum Z07020
AGTTGCTACAGCAATAAAACTAAACGAAATCCAGATAACAGTGTAAGTAAATACGTGCGCTATATACACAAGTCATTTACGTACATTAAACTAGGGGAATTAGCTTACAAAAACTTCTGTCTAATAAGTCTAAGAACTTTTTCTGATCTATTTCCTTTTATACTTTTTACTTATAAATAAAATATAATTTAAGGGCAGTTTACTATTCTTATTCTGTTAAGACTAAGAGGTAATTTAACTCTTATTCTAATTTAGATATAATTTTATAATCTATTAATTAATTTAGTAAAAAGTCTATAAGAAAGATAAAATTAATAGTAATTCTTTAGGCAGATTATCTTAAGTAAACATTTCTAATAATAGTTCTAAAAAAGAGTATAAGCGAGACGCTTGTATTACGTATGTGCGTGTTAGAGAGAAGATATTAATACAGATAAGAAGAACTATATCACAACAAGTAGTATAGATTAAAGTCGCTTAGAAGGATGTGTTCTCCTAGTATGCTGAGGGCCTAGGGGAGCGTATTAAGCGTGCTGCGGTTCTCAGTGTCACTATAATAAGTAGGAGGAGGGTTATAACAGTTACAGATGTTGATTATACATAAGTTGCCTGTAATTCGCAGGGTAATTATAACCAGATTATTTAAGTAAAAGAGTTCTGTCCAGGAATCTATTAAGATCCTCTTGTTTATATAGCAGTATACTCTTAATTTCTTAGCTCTTAGATTAACTAAGTAAAACCCGCTATTAACTAGATTATTAATAATATATTATAATTTATTAAATATTGCTTAAAACTTTAATAAAAGGAACTAGTTATTCTTATTTAAGTAATTAAGAGGCTTATTATTAAGTATAATAAATAAAGTATCTTCTCTGCTATAGCATAAGAAATATATAAGACTAGTTATACACTTAGATAATAGCATTAATAACATATCTATAATAGTATATAAAACTTTTGCTATCAAGCTATTATGCCACTAATAGAAGTATTTATATAGCACGTGGCTCCTTGTACAAGTACTATAGAACAGGAGATTAATATAACCTCTTTAAGAAAATATAATTTCCTTTAGAGGAAAGCTACTATTTCTAGCCTTATAGATACTTTGTCGGATCCTCTGTACAGGTTAACTAGTAGCACTCCTAGTATTTGATAGAGGAGTATATAAAATAGAGCGCTAGCTATATTATAGATAGACTCCTTAGCTTATGTTTTAGTAATTTATAAACTATTAACTTATTCTAGTTTTAAGCTATTATAATAAATATAAGTTTAATACTTACTTACTATTTTAAGAAATAATATAAAACTCTTTTATCTATAATATAATTATTAAAGAACTCATTTAAGATTATTTAACTATATAAGAAAGTTATTACTTTAAGAGTAATATAATATCTAAATAGCAATACCTTATACTGTATAAAAGTTTAAGAACTATTAAGTCAAGATGATTTGTAATTAAATAGAGAGAAGGGAGAGTAGTAAAGTTCGCTATTCTTCCTTAAGCAACCGTAAGCGGAGCCTAGATGAAGCTTCTCCTACAGATTAAGACGCCTTATACATATTAATTAAGCACACAAAGAGAGCGACAGATAATTCATCAGCTCTTCTAGCCTTTATAGTACTAGTTAACAAGAATCAGATATACGTAGTAGCATTTATATTAAAAATAGCAGCTGTCTACAAAAAAGAAAAAGCCCTTTGTTTAAAGAAGAAGGCTAAGTATTAAGAAGCCCTTTAGGAAAAGAAAACTTAGAAAGAAAGATACTAAGACCTTGATAGAGGCACTAGCATTAAGATTAAGGCTCTAAAGGATCGACTTTGTAATAAGAAGGAGATTATCTAGAACCTCTGTAATAAGATTCTAGTAATACTAAAGCTATAAGTTTAAGTAAAGTCTCTCTTAGAAACTCTAATAGAATAAGAATCACTACCTTAAAGGCAAGTCTTATTAGAAGCAACTCTAAGCCCTTTAATGTTGCTTAGCCTAAAAACTAAAAAGCTATCTTATCTAAAGATCTTTAAAGATAGATTTCTTTAAAAGTTTTACTTTTAATTATTACTTATAAAGATAAAGTTTATAATTAATATAAT
>NW_006913449.1:0-29904 GCF_000464535.1 Endocarpon pusillum Z07020
AAAGAGATTATATAAAAGTAGTTAAGTAAAAGATTAGTAAAAAGGGGTATCACACAGACTAGGTCGTTAGGCTTATAATATTACAAAAGATACAGCAAGCCTAACTATAATATACAAAGAATTAAAGGACTAATCTTTAAAAAGAGAAATATAATCTACCTTTTAAAAAAAAATATTAAGACTAAATAATTAAGTTTAAAATTAGACTATATAAAGTTAGAACTATATCTAATTAAGAGAGTCTTAGGAAAGATAACGTATAAATTATAACTATTTATAAAGATAAGGATATACCTAGTATTTTATATCTTATTATTAAAACTAGTACTAAGGAACACAAGACTTACAGAAATCTAACTAAATAATAAAACTTAGGACTAAAAGTATAAAGTAAAAAAAGTCTTAGATAAATAGGATATTAATAGTAAATCCTATTATCTAATTAAATAATCAGGATATACAGACTCAAAAAGTATATAGGAACTAGAAATAAACCTCAGCCTTAAGACACTTACGAATTACTGCTACTAGAACCTAGACTAGGTGAAAAAGACATCAGAGCAGTTAACTCCTGCTTATTAAAGGTGTCGACTCTGACAACATTAGATTACAACTCTTAAGTAAGCTCTTTCTACTCTAAGGAACAAGCCTCTTAAGTAATCATCATACCTTAAGCCTTCTCAAGCGCTTCTATACGATAATCAAGACTCTTAGCCTCTTAAGCGTCTTGGCATTAACGCACATAAAGAGCCTAAAGAGCCTGTTACAGCTTTTGCTTCTCAGACTCAAGCTTCTGAAACGCATCCTCTGAATAGTTCCTGTCACACAGAACACCCTTCGCTGTATAGTATGAACACTTTAAGGAATATAATAAAAAGAAACATGGTTTCTTGTCACGATCATATACCGAACACGGCATATCAACACGACAACCCCAAAGGGCTATCTTCTCAGACAAAGTCTGATACCGAACACAAGACTTTGATTTGCTAATACAAGATTCAGATAGAGGCATCACGGAAGGAGAAATTAGAAAATCCCAAGAAGTTACAACACACTCTTTTAGCTTGTGGGACCAAGCTAAGGAGAGGAGGGGATAGTATTACAGCACGTGAACATACTAGGCACCAACAGGCCTTGGAGGCTGCACGGACCCTGTGTGAGGAGACCCTGGAACTAACCAAGCCTAAGGGGCTTAGCGAAAGGACACGCTTATGCGGAGACAACCTTGAGCAAGGTGTTCGTGAGGAGGAACTGATGAGCAACGCTCACGAGCGCTCATAAGTAAGCAGCCATGAGCACAAATCTCTTAGCCTATATAAGCACGCTCATTTCCTAGATAGTTTCATAGTCTTTGTAGTCAACTCATGTTATTAGCTCATACCTAAGTTGAAGACATTCTAGTATTGTTTATTGCACTTCCTGTTCTACCCAACCAACCCTTTGGACCCAGCTTCTAGTTGAGACTTGTCTTAACTAGTTAAGCCCTAATAACGCACAAGTAAGAATATTAAAATCTATAGCTAATATAGTTATGAGTTAAGCATATAAGTAGCAGGCATAAATATATTACTAGCTCGCGGCTAGTGCTAAAGAATTTAGCTATATATATATAGGCAAATTCTTAAAGCGGCCTAGCGCTATATTAGTAATTATGTACTCTGATTTCCTATGCCTTAGTATAGAAATCCTTATTAGGTTATTCCTAGATAGATTTAGATAAGCAAGGATAGGACTATAATAGGTAAATAGTATCCTCTTATAAGGCAGTACTTTAATATATAATTTTAGGAAAATATATAAAAAAAATCTTATTTATATTAAAAAAGGTTTTTTTATTTTAGTTATAATATAAGCATTTTTATTATAATTATTATCTTTAAAATTTATTAGTATAATATTAATATAATTTATAAGTAATTTATATATAAGTAATCTATATATCTTTTATCTAAATTATAATCTTGTAATTATCATATATAATAAGTTAATAATATAAGAAAATTAATTATTTTTTATATTATTATCTTTTTTAGATGTCTCTATAATCTTCTAATAAGTTTATATATTATAATTTGGCTTGCTATATCTCTTATAACGCTATAAGCCTAATGATCTAGCCTATATAATATGCTTTTTTACTAATCTTTTACTTAACTACTATTATATAACCTCTTTCTGCTTAATTAAACTATATATATCCTCTATAGTAAGTATATCTTTAGCTTATAGATGTGTTTTTTTAGTCCTCTAATACTTTGCAAAGACCTAATAAATCTTATAAAGTGTACAGACCTCTTTATATAAAAGGGTTATTAAATAAGTAATTAGTTCTATACCCTTTATTAATTACTTAATAGCTAAAAAAATACTACTTAAAGAGCTTTTTTAATATCTAGTAATCTGATTTTATATATATTCTAATTATAAAATAGTATTATTATAATTTTATAATATTTAAGAGATTTATAAATTAGTCTAAAAGAAAAAAGGTCTAATTAATATTAGTATTTATAACTTAATATTAAGCTTAGATAAGATAACCTAAAAATTATATAATATAAGCTCTTACAGAAAAGAAAATAATAATGCAAAAGTAGATGCGCTTAACAAATATATAGATTACTCTAAGGATACTAAAGTACTATCTAGATTAATATTATAATTAAACCTAGATAAATTAATAAGATATAATAATTTAGTACTTATAACTACTTATCTGAAGAAGGAGTTAAAAGTTAGTTTTCTAAATCTAATACTTTTTTACTATTCTTTTTATTTTAGGCTAAATAATAGTCTGATAAAAATAGAAACTATATATTTAGAATAACTTTTTAAGTACTATTGAATAATACTATTTATAGATCTCTAGCTCTTATAACTAGCTTGGCATCCTACACTAATTGATTCTACTACTTTATATTATCTTTACTCTTTTATTTCTCCACCAAATCAACTCGAAATTGGTTCAAATTAATACTAGCTCTTGGTTATAATTTTAAATATTATATCTTATATATATATTAATTATTAGCTAAAATTATATATTTATTTAATTAGAGTCTTTATAAAGAGCTCTTTAAAAGTTGTACACACATAAAAAACGCGGCTTAAGCTTAGGGCAGCATTATATAAAGTTATATAGTTATTAGTTGCTAATATGCTTTACATAATACGTCTTTCGCAAAAGATTAGTTATATTTTGTACGTAGTTAATTTAAGGCAGGAATCCTTACAAATCAAGGTTAAGGATATATTATATAAGTGTCTTTATTAAAAGGATTTGAAAGAATAGATCAAACTTATTATATAAGTTAAAGTCTCTGAATTATCTGATTATATAATCGCTTATATAAGATATATATAGATATATAACAAGATAAAAGTGTTTTAAAGTGCTTAAAGAAGAAGAAGGAAATCTATTAACTAAGGAAATCCATTATCCTTATATACTATAGCAATTTGCTAACGAATCCCCTAGAATATGCCAGATATCTATGATTTTTAATCTTGATTTCTAATTATAGAATAGCTATAGAATAGCTATAGAATCTATTTATAATTGAATTCTGTTATAGAGTTGACATGAAGGCCTCCTAGGGCATAGATGGAGTCATAGTCTGACTCTCTCTAAGGCATCTAGATAAGGATTAATATACTATTCTAACTGCATTCAAGTAACTTTAGTTATGTGGGTGTAACTCTTTTGTGAAGTTAGATCACTATCTCACTTAACTAAAGTTAATCTTGATCAGGTTAGACTTCACGTATGTTCGCGGGTTCGAGTCCCTGTACGGCCTCTGATTTCTTTTCTGTTAAGGGCGCGTAATAGCGGGAGAGTTTAGCATATCTATTGTGGGAAGGTCCTTTATAGTGGGTTGACGGCAATTTGACCATGTGAAATCGTAAGGGAGTCTGACGTAGGGTCTATAAGGATCCCCGGGGCGTGGCCTTACGAGGACGTAAGTCCTTAGGGTGCGGGGTAGTGTCACAGAGTTGATATGAAGGCCTCCTAGGGCCTAGATGGAGTCATGGTCTAACTCTCGCTAGGGCATCTAGATAAGGATTAATATACTATTCCAACTATATTCAAGTTACTCTAGTTACTTAGGCATAATTCTTTTGTAAAGTTAGATTACTATCTCAAATTCTATAGATAGAACTTTAATTTATAATAGAAATCTATAAAATCTTTAATTTATAATTAATAGAATCTTTTAAAATCATCTAGACTCTTTTATTTATAAATAATTTATAAGCTAATTAGTAATTATAAAATACTCTAGAATATTCTAGTATATACTCTTAATTAATAATAATAACTAATATATTAGTAATTATTCTAATATAAAGTATTTTTTAATAACTAATAACTTACTATAAAATAGATAAAAAGAAAAAAAGAAGAACAAGAAAATAAGAGGAGAGAATATTACTTATATATAAAAGTACTGCTAAGCTTGTGTAATTAGTTATTGTAATAATAAGCTTAAAAATATGGCCCGCGAGGATCAGTATTATAATTGGTTAATACTCCTCTTCCTGCCTTCTTGAGTTTAACGTAGCATTACTTAGCTTGCCAAGGCTGCAGAATTTTGCTAAGCCGTACCCTATCAAAATCAGAATACACACACAGAATGCGCAGAAAGAGGGCACAGAAATGCGTAGAAAGAGGGCACAGAAACATACAGAAAGAGGACACAGAATTCACACGTAGAAATACGCAGAAAGAGGGCATAGAATTCGCACGCAGAATGCGTAGAAAGAGGCACAGAAATACGCAGAAAAAGGGTACAGAAATGCGCAGAAAGAATACGCAGAAAAAGCGCACAGAAAATGTACAGAATAATCCTTTTATCCTTTTATCCTTCTATCCTTCTATTTTTTTTTTATTTAATAAAGTTATATCTAGTTACTTATATTAGATAATCGGTTAAGCCATAAATAGAGCTTTAGGCATCCAATTTAAGCTGAATGAATATTTTCGTTTAAACTTGCATAAATACAACAGCTAGAGTGATAACGAAAAAATGGGAAGTTGTTAAGGGCAAATACAAGCAAGTAGCAAAGGAGCACAGGGGAACAGCAAGGGAACAAACGTTAATACATAAGTATTAAGTGTCACATATTAAAGATTATTATTACTATATATAAATATAGTAAATAGTATATTAGTTCCCAAAAAAGGAAACTCTCTAGGGAGGCATAAGCTAGTGACTAGCATAAAAATACTAACAACTCTCTAAAGAAATAGATCTCTAAGGAGTTTATGCTGTTGACCAGGCCCCACTAGTTCTCTGGTAGATACATTCTTTAAGGATATGTACGTTACTAAGCGACAGAAAAGTACTAACAGTTGCTTAGGAAGTAGATACTACTGAGCGGCGCAAAGGTACTAACAGTTCCCTAGTGGATACTACTGAGCAGTACAAAGGAGATGAATCATTTGGCCTTAGGCTGCAGTATTAATATAGAGAAGTCTTTAGTTTCGTCCTGACCTACTTTTCGTAAGTTAGCTATAAGCAGGAGGATCTCGAAGGAGCGGCTCACTCCAGACAGCAGGCTTGGCTAAAACACTAATAAAATAAAGTGAGCAGTTGCAGCCGAGTACGAGAGCCCAAAAGCAGGCCCCAGTTGGACTAGAACCAGGTCTTGCCAACTCCTCATTCATCTGCTCAGCCTCTGCTCAGGGCTGCTCAGGGACGCTCAGTCTCGGCTCAGTCTCGGCTCAGTCTCGGCTCAGTCTCGGCTCAGTCTCGGCTCAGTCTCGGCTCAGTCTCGGCTCAGTCTCGGCTCAGTCTAAAGCAGCGCCGCTCAGGGTGGAGGCCGTGACTGGAACTGGGGAAAAAAAAGCTTATGTCCGACTATCCAGGTATTTTCAATTGTTCCGCAGATAACTGCCGAGAGCCTGGGTACTCTCTACTTTCAGGCTCATTCAAGGGGACTCGCCAATGTGAATCGTTCTGGATAGCAAGCTCTATTTATGAACCAAGTGTCCAACACTGTCCTCAGCACATCCTTTTCTCGGTATTGATGGGACTGGTCAACCGCTTCATCAAAAAGACTGTTGGAGCCCAACAGGTGTGACATGAGTTGCTTCCATGCTCTTGGAATTGAATACCTTGAGAGGTCTTGTGGTGCCAGGGAAGCTTTTGTTGTTTTCAATATACAGAGGCTGTTTGTGAACTCTAGAACGGTATGTTATGCAATTTCTAGAGCGATGAATAGCTCAAGTAAATGATTTCCATCATTTCATCATTTCCTGTGCCCTTGCTAATGCACAGTCGGCGACAATTGGTGTGCTCTCACGATAACTGGATCCAGTGCGTTTACGATCTGAGCTATCCCAGGCTTCCTTTTTTGCTCCAGTCGCTACAGGGCGACAGCCTCACGCCTCTTGAAAAGAATGTCCGCCTCAGTGTCAGGCAGAATAGCAAACCCGTAATGGAATTTGCCTGGCTTTCCCTTACCCGGCACAAGTTTGATATCATAATGCGTAATGAGAAACGCCATGACAATCTTGATCTCTGCTGACGCAAAGAACCGCCCTGGGCACGCCCAGATTCCATGGCCAAAATTGATATTGTCGGTACCAGTGCTGCTGTGCTGATACTTCATCTCATTACTAGGACGATCACGGAGTTTAGAAAAGCGGAAACCGTCGAACTTATCTGGTTCGGGCCACAGATTGGCATTTCTGTTGATAGGCTCGGCCCGGACCATGACTGTGTAGCCATGAGGAATCAGATGGCCAGTTGAGGTGCGGAAGCTGGATGGGCTTTTGACATAGCGTGGGATGTTCGCTGGAGCGACGTCAGCATACGCATGAAGACAAGCTTACGGTATATTGGATTCACCAATAGATGGAGGACTCAGTCTTTGCGATTCTCTAACGAAGCTGTCGAACTTGCGCAGCTTGGGCAGTGTGACTTTGTCGATCATACCGTTCTCGCCTACGACCTCCTTGAGCTCCTGGCGCAGCTCTTCGATGTGCTCCGGGTAGGCTGCGAGATCAAAGACTATATATGACAGAGCATTTGACAGGTTGTAGATCGACGCAAACGTAGCCAGAAGCTGATCGCGGGCTAGCTGATGGACAGTGGGCGGCTTGCTGTAGTGGGAGATGAACCAGTCGAGCATTTCGCCGCCGGGCGGATTATGGACCTTGGACTCAATCTGCTTGTTGCCAGCTTTATGTTGTTTGGCGGCAAGTAGAGGCGCCAACTTCTCCACGTTAATTTGTCTGTGCCGTAGTAAGGACTTTACTTGGGCCGAGAACGGGGCGAGGAATGGCTTAACGAACCACGGCAGTGCTCGCAGGTAGATGTATGCACGAGAGACGTCTTGGGTGTAGCTAGTAGTGGCTTCAACCCACTCCGGATCTCGACTTCGTGGGAGACCAACGAAAGCACGCCCAGACATAATAGAAGCGACTCTAGACATGGCATGCCGCACACGAACCGGCGTCCATTCGCGCTCGCATCTACCGATGCAGGTCTCTACTGCGTGCTTCACTTCTGCGGTAAAAGACTCCAGTCGAACGGGCGTGTTGCGAGCTAGAGTGTGGCGTACGGTGGCATCAAATTCGTCGGCCTTGGTTCCCATGTACGAATATTCGCCAAGAAAGACGTTGTAATGGTGATGCCTGTTAGTTGATCAGTACTTCCAAGATGAAAGAAATGATATATTGTGCCACATACTTGATCGAGAGCTCTGATTCAGGGAGTGACTTTACAGTTTCGATTTCTGAGGTGGGCAAAATAACGGCATCCAACCCAAACTGTGACAAGACGAAAGGCGTGTCGGGGCACTGACTGGCGTTAGTATTTGCACTCTTAGGTTTGAGTACCCAAAGAACGTACTCTTTATGTGCCTCTTCGAGGATCTTTGCTGCGTCAGTTCCCATAGTAACATGGTACACGGGCAAGTTGGTGCGTTTTGGTCGTTTGGGAACTGCCAGTGCCCATGCCACGAGACTTAGTATGATAAGGACAGTAAAAACAATAAGGCCAAGGAGTATATCCCGGTAATGAAGGCCCATATCTGTGAAGCTGTCTGTTGGACCCATCTTGGCTTCAGGCGTAGTGTATGATTCAGGTTCGAAGGAGATGCAATTTGTCAGTTCTACTTCATAAGCACACGAACAACACGCATTTGCACATAAAAGTTTTGCTCAAGTTGGTCGACATTATGCAAAGCATGCTTTCTGTTCCATGTCCGTGCCATTTTCGATGCTCCTTTAGATCGAGGCGGTAGTGCGGCGCCCGCCTTGCTGAGCGGGCCGATCGAAACCTTGAATACGCTCACGGCCACCGACGGGCTGGGAGCCATTCCGGCACAGGACTTCGCGCTCGCACCAATCCAAAATGGTAATCAATTGTAAAAATAATGCCTAGTAGGTAGGTAACGGATGCGTGCATTGGCCGACTGAAACCAAGACATCTCATCCCACCAATTCGTGTTGCCGGCTCCATTTGTCAAGCGCGGCGCTCGTTCTCCTGAACAGTCCTCAGAGTACGTACAATGCTGCGCCGTTATGCCAGGTAGTCGCAACGAGGTTCTTCGCGTGATCTTTATCAGCTCCGACAGAATAAATGCCTCGAAGGGCCAGAGCAGTGCGCAGGATGTGTTCTTACAGGATAAACAACGGGAGGAGAAGACTAATAGCCGCACAAACAGGCTGTGAGGTAAGATTGGAGGCAGAGATAGAAACGAGAATAAACGATGGGTAAGAGAGGATGAAGTGCCCCATATAGAAGCGTGGAGACTCTCCTCAATTCGTGCATGTATGCCTGCTGTTTAAAGAGCACTGGCTGCTAAAAGGCATGCCTATTTGAAAGATCGCATAGTGAAGATGTGGCTCTTGATGTTGTGTTATCATTCTCATCGTCCCACGTCTGGTGGAATATCTGGTGTGTTTTCGCAACTGAATGATTATGCAGAGGTCTTTCAGTGACGATAAGACAGGCAACTGTAGAGCTCTTTCAAGATTCCAAGGACGTCGCTACAAATCTTTCAAACTGGACGCATCTCAATCGCACTGACCCAGGCATTTCTCAACGGATAAATGCCCTTAATCACCCAACCTGCAGCCTTCGCCAAACGCTGCCAGTCATCCGCAGTTCGCTCTTGACCTTTGGCTGTCATCATCATATTGATATCACCGTATCGGGACAGTCTTCCCATCTCCCCATCCGCCATGACCGACTCCAGCACCACTAGACGAGACTTCTCTCCCGGAATCATAGCTTCCCGAATGTTGCGTAGAATCTTGATTGCCTCCGGGTCGAGCCAGTCATGCAGACACCATTTCATCACGTAGACTTCGTAACTGGGAAGCTTCGAGAAGAAGTCACCTGAAATGAGATCGTCCTGCGAGACACGAGCCCCAATGTCTGCAAACTGTCCGCCCTCCTTGAAGAAAGGTCGGATATGCTCAATCACTGTGGGCTGATCCAAGACTCCACCTCTCATGCTGGCATTGTGTCGTAGTAGCGACGCAATCAGAGCGCCACCACCGCCTCCAACATCGAGAACCGTCCTGTTGCCAACCTCGTGCCACGGATAATCAGCGACAAGGCCCGGAGCTTGTGCAATGGCGCCGCTACCAAGGGTACGATGGAGACGCGGAACCCACTCTTGCTTATCAAAGTAGGTAAACATGTTATCATCGGTATCGAAATTATGCTGAGCAGCACTTCGAGTGGTTCCTTTATGCACGGAGGCTGGAATACCGCGAGCGATGTCATAGAATTCGTTGCCATAGAGGTCAACCCAGTTATGCCATTGAGTCCAGTGGTCTGAGCGCAGCATTTCCGAGCGGAAATTGTTCGCGTAAGAGTCATTCTCGGCATTGTATGTAAAGATACCATTGTTGTAGAGCAGACGTAAGATCTGTCGTAGTCGGCCCTCAAGAGCTCCGGCGGCGTTTGCTAGTTCGAGAACAGTCATGTCACCATTCTTGAAGAGAAGATCCGGGATCTTAAGTGAGACTGCGGCCACTAGACATTTGCTGCTTACGTAGCCTATGTTGGGTTCAGCGTTAGAAGCCAAAGCAAGGGTGGAGGCAGATGTACCCGAGAAGTGGTGGGCCAACACCAGCTGGGCGGGCTGGAGCATTTGCTCGATTTCATGCAAGACATCGACTGCCTTTGCTGCCAGAGGCACAATCTTCTTGTCTGGTAGCTTTTCTGAGTCATGAAGCCTGCGGTTGATCTCTGCCTGCAATCCCAGTTCATTGAAGCGGCTCTTCAGCATTGTCAACAGTTGGATCAGGGTATTTAATGTCGTAATTGCTCCATCTGACGAGTTGGCATAACCAGTATTGATGCCTTTAGCGCCATCTGCATGTCCGCCAGTGGACACGCCGATCGACGTGTTGATGTCTGACGTTTCCATGTTGGCTTAAGCAGCGTAACTTGAGAAGCTGTGAGAATTGAGTGCCGTGAAAGCGTGCGTACTGAAATAACCTGTCGTCTGCGCATGCTGACCACACAGCCAGGCACCAATGGTCAGGATCTAATGAGGAATCAATGAGTATGTCTGCGTTGCGAGTCGGCCGCCGAGGACAAGCTGTGAAGACAGAAAGTGGATCATACAGCGTAACTAGCGCCAATGCAATGCAAGCTCCGCGCAAGAGCGGCTGATAATACATATGGAAGCATCAATGGTGTTGAGTGATATAAAAGCCACTCGGAGACTTTCTAGACCTGCAAGATTCGAATGGGAAGCTCGGAGACTTTCCAGACTCGCAACATTCAAATGGGAAGCTCGGACACTTCCGCTTCTGTGAATTGATTGAAGAGTGTGGGGGACTTATTTGTACTTTAGTCGCTATCCCGGAGCGTTCTTCGTGCAAATTGAGCCCGACGCAAGCGCAACCAAGTGAAGCCGAATATTGAAGATCTTGACATAAAGCGAAGCTCCGGAAACAGAAAAAGCGAACGTTGCGTCTTCGATCTTCCCATTCCATGAATACATGACCTGCTAAAATGGCAAGCCCAACCAAGAACTACGACGTCCTCGTCATCGGCGCCGGACCAGCAGGTCTCTCAACAGTCCTCGGTCTTGCACGTCAGACATATTCTGCCATTGTCTTTGACTCGCAACAATACCGCAATGCCTACGCGGATCACATGCACAACGTGGTAATCTGGGACCACAAGTCGCCAGTCGAGTTTCGCGCAAGTGCACGAGCGAACATCCGATCCAAATACAACAGCATCCACTTCCAAAACTCCACGATTGTGTCGGCAGCCAAGAAGGAGGATGGAACATTCGAGGTTACGGATCAACATCAGATCAAGTACCAGGGCAAGAAGCTCGTCCTTGCCACGGGTGTCACAGATATATTCCCGGATATCAAGGGTTTTGGCGAGTTATGGGGCAAGTCAATGTAAGTCCGCCTCGGCGCTAGTTGTGCTTGGATTGACCACTGATATGGAATGCTGCCATGGATTAGATTCCACTGCTTGTTCTGCCACGGCTTTGAGGAGCGCGGTGCCATATCTGCCGGCGTCCTGGCGCTCGGATTCATCACGTCGCCTCCCATGATTCTGCACATGGCCCGTATGGCTTCTCCCCTTGCGAAACATGTGACCATCTACTGCCACGGCAACAAGGAACTCTCCACACAGTTGCAGAAGGAATTCCAAGGCAAGCCGCTCACAATCGAGCCGAGGAAGATCGCTGCTCTGGAGCGCAGGGACGAGCATGTCACGGTGCATTTCGAGGACGGTGGCAGTAGGAAGGAGGCTTTCTTTGTGAGTATATCCCGGGTCTGAAATGGGATTGAATCATTGGACAGAGGCTAACAAGAGTGCAAATAGGTCTCCGTCCCTCCAACGAAGATCAATGGTCCATTCCACGAGCAATTGCGCCTTGATGTGGACCCCACGGGTTTCATTAAAACAAAACCTCCCTTCAGTGAGACGAGCCTTCCTGGTGTTTTCGCTGCGGGTGACTGCGGTACGATGATGAAGGCTGTCCCTCAGGCAACTGCTATGGGTTCGTTTGCTGCTGCAGGTTTGGTTGCTCAGTTAGGTGCCACGGGCAAGCTCTAGACTAAGAGCAGAGGTCTAAAATCATTCGTAGGAATGATTGCCTAAGCTAGTGGTCATATATCAAACGGAATGAGCTGTCACGTTTCGATTCCTGCGTTCCTCGTGCTCTGTGAGAGATTGCATAGATCAATAACAGAGATCACCAGGCTCTGTTGCTGTGATGTACATACTTCCCTTTTCATGGTCTCTTATATGTAAGTGACGTGTTTGATCCTACAGCAACTGATTGAGTTTGGAAGATTTCAGTGCCCTCTGTAATTACCGTACTGTGCATTGCAAAATTGTTGCGAATTCCTTGGCGGGACCCTCGAATTACTGGCGCCGCAGGGCAGAATTGCGGTAAGATATAGGAATAGCTCTAGAAATTGCTTAAAATTGCTTATAGACCTTGCTGACATTAGTATCTTGTCTTATCTTAATAGTTAGCCTGTGTCTGGCTTACACTTAGTACCTGCTAGCTCTCACCTAATATTAGTGTAGTTTGACTACTTTTTGATGCACGACTCCATAGTGGTACACGAATTCAAGTTTATTGTTTCACCCCTCACCTTATTTCAACTTCTCAACTTCGGATTTAGTCTCGTATAATCATGAGAGAGCATATCGCGACAACATGCCAATAGTGCCATTTCGCAAGCGCTCCTCTAGAGATCCGTCCTCCATTTCGAGAACACGAAAGTTCCTCTCGTTATTCTCCCGAAAACATGGCGGCAGACGAAAAGACCTCTTGGCCGAAGAGCAGGCAGCTATCACCTGTGCTCAGGGTTGCCAAACTGCGCATCTCAATCCCTTGATAGCAAACGGGAAGGTGGGAGAAGACGAATCACGATCAAGATCAGAACCCGACCTTCCCTCTACCATCGAAGATGGTCCCCAGCATATCATTTCTGAGCCAGCTCCAGTACCGAGTCCTGGTAACGCGGACAGATGTTATTGTCGTCATGGCCTACAGATACTAGATTCCTCTTCTCGATCTAGCAATCAACTTCCTCTTTGTGTCGGCTGTGGAAAGTGCCAGCACTGCGCCAGCCTAAGCCTCGAAGGAACCTATCCACGATGCGGAATCTGCTGTGCGAAATCTCGCCTTGTGGAACTCCCCACTGAACTTCTAATGCAGATCATCCGATACCTGGACTTCCCAGCCAGTTGGCTTCTCAAGCTGACCAGTAAGTATTTCTACGAAACTGTCCCCACACCAATCCGGCCTTGGAACAAACCAGATATCATCACCCTGCTATCTCAACTACAATCAAGTATGCCTGACCATCTCAGACGCTGCGATCAATGTCTCAAGTATCACTCGTCCTCTCCCAAACTTCAGTACACATGGATCCAACCGAGCGGTGACGAAGTGCAATTCTGTTTGCGTCACTATGAGCAGACAGCCATCCCACCCGTCGCACCCGGTCTTGACATCGGGGCCGCTCACTATATCTGCCTCCACTGCCGCTATGTCCGCATCAACTCCTGTTGCTCAGAGTGCGGCAAATGCGAGTCCTGCGGGGACTGCATGTTCAATTATCACCACGGTCACGCTACCATCATTTGCGTTCCATGCTATGGTTGCTGCACCCGATGTCAGCATGTACACCCTCCCCGTCAGGCCTGCAGAGGATGTGGCATTTGCAATAAATGCGCGAGCTGCTTAGTCGGATCCAATGACGGGTACAGGGTGGGAAGCCGGCGTCCGCCGCAATCCTTTTTTTCACGTAGGATGAGAATTTTGGTAGGGTAGCACCATGCTACCAGTACGGGATAAATCACCATAATCGGCACGGCAACTCCTTGGTAGACATGGAGGGTTGAAATCGGTTGGCGGTAATCAAAGGTTTTTATTTTCTACTATAAAGTTATACTTTTATGGAAACACCATTGAACGATCAGGGATGAAATGAAATATTTGGAATTCAGCACAATTGCTGATTGCAGATAATAGAGGCTATCTTCTTCTGCTTGGAAACAATCTCCAGAAGCTGCAGGAAAGCTCTTGCGTTGTGGTCGCCGGGGGCTGGGAAGAAGAGAAGCCTACCTCAACGTAGGCCGTGATAATACTCATGTGCCACCTCATGCCGGATCTGGACCGTCTGTTTTCTCGTCACACTTTTGTATATGCACGAGAGCTGTGGGCCTTATGGGCCATGTGTGAGCTAGTCGAAGGAGATGCCTTCTCCTAGGATCTCGAATAAGCAGCCCGAGTCACATCTCGTGTAGCTGACGCCATTGTCCACTGCGGCCAACCACAAGCCTATGATGCGATGAAGAGCCCAAAGCATCCTGCGAGCAGGGAAGGAAAGGAAAGGAAAGGGGAGGGCTTTTCCAGCAGTCAAGTGTTCGGTCTATGGTGCGAACAGCTTTGTTTCCATCATTCCCGATACGATCAATTGATTTCGAGAGATGTTCATGCTTCCCCACATGAGGTTCAAAGGGTCTTCACATGGTGCTTGTCATCCGCTGGAGTTGATGCCATTGCAGGCAAGGTCCCATATTTCCGATTCGGCTTGATGCTCCTCCCCGAGAATTCGGACCGGCAATCTGAAAATGTGGATCTCACTGATGCCAGCACAGGTCTTACGGAGTGCTGTGGTGGGAGTGGGGTTCATTGCCAGGCAGGTCACTTCAGCGATGGAGTCCCAACATGTAGAGTTAATACCTCATAATATTTAATGTCAGCAGCAGAACTTATATCATCAGTTTATCAAGATTTAATACCTGAAATGCTGACGTAAAAGCAATGAAGCAGAGCTAAAACGCAGTATGTTAATAATAATGCAACAGCGACTTTTGGAGCTGTTCCACTGCAGTTATAAGCGTATCCTTTTAACGTTGAATGAGCACGCAGCTTAACCTAGTCTTTGCTTTGATTGGTGTCAACCACAAACATGTCTCCTCTGCCAGAATACCACAGTTTGCCATCCGGCGTCGAATCATTATAAGTCCTAGTCAACTTTAGACTGCCCTGAAGTTCACTGTTGAAGCCTGTTCTTGCCAACCCATTTGTGAAGAGACTGCTAAGGATGACTCCACCAAAAACCTCAGTGGGGCTCAGCAGTGTCTTCTCACCCGACGTCTCGTTCCAGGACGCGGTTTTGACGAGAAAGTCGAAGAGAAAAGAGTTCCTCGCTGGAATCCAAGGATTAATGTATTCAGCCCATTCTTGGCTGATCTCAACTACTCTTGAAGGAAAATACGGCAGCATTAAAAAGAGATTGACATCAGTATTGGCATCAGGGTATCCATCAATTCAAATCAGTCAATTTGAGGCCTCGGATTGAATTGATTACATAATCAGCGCCCTCGAATTGACTGATTTGACTGATCTGACAATTTAGTCAATTTGTATGGTGATGCGCTATTTCGACTTTTCGACGGCGGCGAGGAGGAGGAGGAGGAGGCAGACGAGGCGCCTAGGAGAAGGATATAGCTGTATTTAAGCTGTTAGAACCTAAATAGAGCCTATACTATACTTACCACTATTTATATCTCAAATAACCTTGTTGTTGTACCAATTTCGAAGGCATTCAGACCATTCGATGGTATCTGGGCTCAACCTGTTGCGATTTGGCGTAATAAGTAGCTTCGCAGAGCTAAATACGCGTTCGCATTCAGCGCTCATCGCAGGGATAGCAAGGATAGTGTACGCAAGAGTGGCCACAGAAGCGGAAATGAGGGCTCTTGTTCTCTCTACCAAGTAATGAGATTTTGAGGCTCGAACTTGAGCGCAGGTAGCTGACAATAAGCCATATATTCGTCAGCAGCCTCATCCTTATTAGCTGTTGACTGGCCGCAGGCTAAAAAGCTCTTGAATAAGCCTTTTTTAGGAGAAAACTTCGCCGTAGGCAGTAACTGCTCCTCCTTAATTACATGTTTATACTGTATCTTGTATCTACTCTATAACGCCTTCATCTGCTTCTTAGCCTCAGAGATTTAGTATCTGTTGTTCTTCTAATAAATATCAAAATATCTCTATTTACAAGCAGGATTAAGGATGATAGCAGCAACGTAATAAGGAGAGAGATCGGTTACTTCATAGTATTTCTTTATCTTGTTTTACATATTGTTTATAAATAAACTAATTTTATTCTTAATGCCCTTCTCTTCCTTAGGTGTTTTAAGTATTAATAATAGCTATTTAATTATAGAGAGGCATTTCTATAAAAAGTTATATCTAGCGCTTTTATTATTACTTTATAGAAAGTTTGTAATTTTATTAAATAATTATAAAGTATTATAAAGCTCTTAAAGTGTTATTTAATCATCCTTTATAAGCTAAGGATACTTTTAAATAGCTTTATTTATTATTCTGTACTTTAAATTATAATTTACTTAATAACTATTAATATATACTTAAATATAATTCTTAAACTCTAGTATATAAATAAGTATATTATATATAGAATTCTATTGAATAATATTATTTTAAATAAGTATTAAATTCTACTTATTTAGATCTTAATTTATATTTATTATTTTATAAAATACTTGCCTATATTATAAGCTACTTCAAATTAATAAAATAAGATTCTAAAGATAACTAATAAGTTCTTAAGATATCTAGCTATATTATAAATCTTTAATATCTGTGCTCTCCTTAATAATAGTATACTCTTATAATTATTTCTTTAAATTCTAGCTAAATATAAAGTCTTATATAATAAGATTAATAATATAACCTAAATAGTTATTAAGGCTCAACTAGTTAAGACAAGTCTTAACTAGAAGCTAGGTCCAAGGGGTTGATTAGATAGAACAGGAAGTGTAGTAAACAATACTAAGATGTCTTCAACTTAAGTATAAGCTGATAACATGAGTTGATTACAAAGACTATGAAACTACCTAGGAAATGAGCGTGCTTATATAGGCTAAGAGATTCGTGCTCATGGCTGCTCACTCATAAGCGCTCGTGAGCGTTGCTCATCAGTCCCTCCTTATGAACACCTTGCTCAAGGTTGTCTCTGCATGAGCGTGTCCTCTCGCCAAGCCCCTTGGGCTCAGTTAGTTCCAGGGTCTCTTCACACAAGGTCCGTATAGTCTTTAAGGCCTGTCAGTGCCTAGTGTGTTTACGTATTATAACAATACTATAATTAATAATATTTTTTGTTATATATATTATATAATTTAAGTTTATTAAGAATATAATAAACTACTATATTATTATTACTAATATTATTAAGAATAAATATATTAAGTTTAGATTTAGTCTTAAATTTATAAATAATATTAATAATTATTTAACTAATATTCTTACTTAAATACTCTTTATAGATCTTGCTAATACTAATTAAGATAACTTTAACTTAGTAATTATTATTAATAAAATATAAGACAATTCTAACTAATATATAGTTATTAAAAAAGGTCTAAATATTAAAAGAGATATAAATCTTTTCTTAACTTTTTTAGAGTATTTATTATATCTTGCTTTTAGCTTTTTTAAAGTTATTCTTATTAGTAAGTAAATAAGATAGAATTTTATTTATAGAGCTTAAAGAAGAAAGGAATAAGCTTTAAAAATACTTATTAATAATTATATTAAAAGAGGTATAAGAGGTTATAACTTATTTAATAAGATAATCTTAAAAAGATATATTAATTATTATAAGTAAATTTTAAAGCTACTAAATCTTAATAAAAAAGTGGCAACTAGCATTAAGGAAATATGCAAATAAATCTGTAGACAAACAGCAGACAAAAGAGGAAGAATAATAATCCCTCAAAGCTCTTTAGCAGATCGTACGAATATATAAGCAAACAAGTTTACATCTGAACCCCAGGAGGCTCAACAGACAAAGAAGAACGTGCCTTTATAGGAAAAGAATCAGGAACAACGCCACAATAAGAGACTCTCAAGGTTGTACGAAGGACTCACTTCGTATTATAACGAGAGATGGAAAGATCGCTGGAAATCCGGCAAGAAGGGTGCTCACTTAAAGAACCTGTGGTCACACTGACTCTCAAGGTTGTACGAAGGACTCACTTCGTATTATGGAGGCAGGCGCCTAACGCGCAGACGCCTGATAACGAGTTATCTGCTCTGTTAGGTCAGCAATTTGCTTCTGCAAAGTCATATTTCGTTCTTGCAAGGCCGCGTTCTGTTTCTCTAACTCCTAGCCGACAGCCGAATTGCGACTGCTCAAGAGGAGAAAGCATGACAGTAGAACATGTTCTACTGAATTGCCCAAAGTGGTCTACAGAGAGAGAAGAGCTCATACACCCTCTTTGTACGACCGACATCAAGAAAATCCTGACCTCCAAGAGGGGAGCGAAGGCAGCCATCAGGATGATTTAGCGCACAAAGATTCTAGACTAGTTCAAGAGGGTTGTTGATCAAGACATAGAACAATGACCGCGGGACGAGAATCGAGAAGAGGGGAAGGAGGCCAGAACGAAGGAGGAGAAATAAGAGTAAAAGAAAGTAAAAAAAGTTATATAAGCAGACTTATATAAGCTCTTTAGTCTGAATTAGATTAATAAAATTTACTATTATTATTATTAAATCTTAATTTATTAATTAATAATAAATAACTAAAATAAAGAAAAAGTTATATTATTTAAATTAATATTATATTTCTTTTATAAATATTCTTTTAACTTTATTATTAAAGTAATAATATATTACTCTTAATAGATATTATATTCCTAATAGTATTATATATTAGACTTGTTTTTTAATATTACCTCTTTTTTATAGGCCTATATAAATAAAGTTTATACTTATTTTAATTTTCCTTAAGATGAAACATAGTTTCAAGTTCACTTTCAAGGATTCTAAGCTTGAATAGCTGAAAAAGCATTTGATAGAGTTAGAGTACGTATTTATTCTGCAGAGATAAAGGATCCTACTCTGAATGACCTTAGGTTAGATAGAGCTTCTGAAAATGGACTTAATAACGATCTTATAGAATTAGATATTATATTAGAGATAGAATAAGAGACGCTAAATATAGCTAGCTAGGTCTGAATGCGTAGAAATGCTTTGTTAAGTAGTAATTCGTGATCAAAGTTAGTCTCTAGTCCTTGATAAAGGATTTATAATTTGCGGAAAACAATTAAATATTTTATTCTCATGTACACATATTACCGAAATAGGCAATAAGCTCAACACTAGCATTAAGCATGAAGATAGCTCTACTAATTACAGTGATTTCTACACTAATTACTGGCCAATTCAGCTCGGAATTGGCCTAATTGTCTTCTATACATACAAATTGACTGAATTGACAATTCTACAGATGCCGAATTGAATTGACTGAGGCACGGAATTGACTGATTTGCCAAGGGATTGAATTGACTGATTTGACTAAATTGAATTGAGTGGATACCCTGATTGGCCTGGAAGAAATTCGGGTCGTCTGGCCTGACACCGTCAATATTCTTGCCATTCAAGCTGTGCATAGGTTTGAAATTGACCCGGCTAGATATATCGCTCACCTGACCGCCGAACGTTGTCGCATTAAGCACACTGCTTCCCCACCCCGCGGCGACATTGCAAACTAGCACATGTGAAGAGTTATACTAGGCTAAGTCTGGGCGTTTGATAGCGGCAAGATGATGACTCTAATGCGGGACCCGGAAAAATTATCGTTAGGCAGTTCAACCCACTTGCTGTAAGTATTAGATTCTGAACAAGGAAGCTGCAGCAGCTGCGCTCTTCTGATTAGAGGATATTCTGTGGCTAGGATTTAAGCAGGAGAGGAACCTGATGAGATACCACAATGTCCACACCCGAATCTTGACCTCTCTAAACTCCGTTTCCACTTCGAGACCTGAACACACGTGATTGTAACCTGAGTGATGAATAAGCAGCTGTGAGTGCTGTTTCAAGCCGTTGCCTCAGTTCTCAGACGTGCTTGTGGCTAAGCTGCTTACTAACTCCATGTGCTGGCAGCACATTGAATTAGTAGACAATGTCTGCTTAGTCGAAGACTAGGCCCATTTCGAGCATGGCGTGTATGGCGCAGCCCACTAAGCCCGTCTGGGTTCCGAGGCAACCAAGCCGGAAAATCCCAAGTCAGTTTGTAAGTCCCGGACTCGAATCTCGTATCTAGGATATAGGCTATACGCCGGCAGAATTGCGGCTTTAACTTCAAGTAGATTGTGTTGCACTACGGGCGTTTCGGACAGAACTAATCTGGCAATCCCAGTAATCCTGGCAGTCATGCATGCCCAGACGCCCGTCTTCATCCTCCTGCAGGGGAACCAATGGCAATCTAACGTACTAATGAATCTAACTACATATCCACCACTCTGTCGTAAAATGCAACATTTTTTTGATTGGTCAATGGAGCGGGTGCCAAGAGAACTTTATTATAATTTGTACTAAGCCTAATTAGGAAGTAGCAACACCAAAATAAATAGAATTTGCTATCTCTGCTACAGAGAGGGTAAATGACGCGCCTAGCAGTGCGAATTGTGGCAGATTGAGATGTTACACTTGCTGCAAGACCATAGGCTCTTATGGATACCCTTTTGGCTTTTTTGGGCGTTATTAGAGGCGTTGGTAGGAAGTTCCTGGAGTGCTTTCCGCGGCCTGCCTCTTTTGGGAGTAGGATTGCACGATTGACAGCGGCGCCAGCGATCTCCTTTGACCCACGAATGCCCTTTGTAGCTATCTTTTGGTACTGATTTAGTATAGAGATTGCAGCTAGCTTGGGGAGGGCGTGGTGGCCGTTGCCGCAGAATAGCTCCAGGTCCTTGAAGCAGACTTTTTACAATTTCTTCTTGAAACTGAGCGTGTGAGAGCTTTTTGCTTTTTACACCTAGCTTATAGAGGTTATATGTGTTAGTAATAGCTACGTTAATAAATAAAAAGAATAAGGGTAGCTAGTTATATTAATAATAGTATTAGCTTATTAAATAGTACAAATTTAGTTTTACATAATTATTAAAGCTACCCATTTCTTAATTATATTAATTAGGAATATATAACTTTTATAGATATTATAGCTTATTTTTAGAATTTACAGAAGGTATAAGGAACACAGAATTTACAGAATTTACAAGAGGCATAAGGAGCACAGAATTTATAGAATTTGAAGAAGACGCAGAATTCGCAAGAGGCACAGGGCACACAAATTTCATAGCATTTGCGAAGTTTGTAGCATTTGCAGTTTCTATATTTATAGCATACTTCAAAGAGGCTCTAAGGCATTTGATTCTCTTGAAATAGGCGTATTCCTCTATAGTAGAATCGTAAACAGTGGTCATTATTGCTTTAGAAGCTAAATTACAAAATACAATATAATTAATGCTACTAATAATGTAATTAAACTACTTTTTATAGTTATTCTGCTTTATTATTATATCTTGAAGATATATTAACTCTTTAGGTATATTAGACTCTGCTTTAGCAGTGCTATTCGCCCTAACTCTGAGTTTATAGAGTTATTAATAAAGCTTGTGAGTAGTAAAGAAGTTATCTAGATATAGAACATAAAATAGCCTAGAACGTGGAAATCAGGCCAAAAGCGACTCTGCGAGATCTATAGTACTAGGACAAAAGTATCTGACTGTCATAGCACGTGAACACGCCAAGCACTGACAGGCACTACAGAGCTGCCTGGCACTCTGTGAAGGGACTATGACAGACTTAGACAGGACTGGACCCTGAACTGCACACAAGGTCAGACCTGGACAACATAATGATCAGAGGTGATCAGGATAAGCACTTATAAGTAATGATTAGAGGTGATCAGGATAAGCACTTATAAGTAATGATTAGAGGTGATCAGGATAAGCACTTATAAGTAATGATTAGAGGTGATCAGGATAAGCACTTATAAGTAATGATTAGAGGTGATCAGGATAAGCACTTATAAGTAATGATTAGAGGTGATCAGGATAAGCACTTATAAGTAATGATTAGAGGTGATCAGGATAAGCACTTATAAGTAATGATTAGAGGTGATCAGGATAAGCACTTATAAGTAATGATTAGAGGTGATCAGGATAAGCACTTATAAGTAATGATTAGAGGTGATCAGGATAAGCACTTATAAGTAATGATTAGAGGTGATCAGGATAAGCACTTATAAGTAATGATTAGAGGTGATCAGGATAAGCACTTATAAGTAATGATTAGAGGTGATCAGGATAAGCACTTATAAGCAATAATTAGAGATGATTAGAATAATCAACTCTAAGCACGAATCTTCTAGTCTATATAAGCACACTTATTTCCTAGATAGTTTTATAGTCTTTGTAGTTAATTTATATTATTAGCTTATACCTAAATTAAAGACATTTTAGTATTATTTATTACACTTCCTGTTCTACCTAACTAACTCTTTAGACCTAGCTTCTAGTTAAGAGACTTGTCTTAACTAGTTAAGCCCTAATACTGACCAACCCTACTTTTGTACCCTACTAACATTTAGGACTATCTTTATACAAATTACTATAGTAAGTTACTAACTTGATAGATTCTAATAAAAAACAGCTCAAAATGTTTAGAATTATCCAGAGATTAAGGCTAGGCTAATTTCTTAAATAGGCAGTTGATATTCAGAATCTGGTGTACTATTCTTTGGCCGTAATGACTGTATTTACTTGACTATTTATGCTCTTAATAAGATTAGCTATAGCTTCTTCTCTTATAACATCTCAACTCTCATAAATTACTCTAAACAGACATTAATAATCCTCCTCTAATTAGCTTATATTAATTAGCTCTAAGTAGTAATTATTAATCTATTACTTAAGTTACATCTAGAGATGTTTAATTAGGTTAAGATCAGGACTATAGGCTGGCCATTCTATTAATTCTATGCCCTCCTCTTAAAGCTAATTAATAATCTTCTTTATAGTATAGATTCAGGCATTATCTTGCATGAATTTATGCCCTAGTTTATATAGCTAAGGCATCTGCTTATAAAGTACTACTAAATAAGAGTTAGTAATATATTCTAACTTCTCTAAATTAGAATAACACTCTAATAATATAATATCTAAATAACTTTCTTTATAACTTATACTCTATATTATAATACTAATATCTTTGCTTTTTTTATATATATTAATTATATTAGAATTCTAATATTATTATAATATATAAAAGACTTATATTTAATATACTTTATTATCTTTTTTAAGCAAACATTTATTATTAAATATAATCTTTCTTTATTTAGTTTATATCTAATTCTATTATTCTTTATATTATATAAGTTATTTAATACCTAATTAAGGATTAAATAAAAGTCTTTTTTTAGCTAACTAATTAATAATGTCTTTATTTTTAAAAATTTAATAAATAATCTGTTAATAAATACTAATATTAACTTTAGACTTAATTTCTTAATAAGTAGCCTTTTGATTAGTATAAATAAGATGTAGAATGTTATGTTTTTAAACCTTATTTAAGGTCTAAGGGCGTTCTAAGCAAGACAAGCTTTTACCTTAGTAACAGAGTAGATTTTAAACAAGAGTATTAAAATCGGTAGCTTTACTACATTATAAATTTTAACTAATCTTTTGATTTGTCAACCCTATAGCTTTTTACACTAAAATTTGACCTTGTTGATATAGAGATAACTCCTTGCTATAGCTCTTATTAATTTCAAGAGGCGCCAGAGCCTTGCGTTAAGCTATGTTAGTTATTTGATAAAGGGTATAAAAAAACGCGTGTTCAAAAATGACGTGTTTTGGTTAGATATTTTGGTGCAGGGCTGTAGCATAATAGCCTTACTTTAAGAGAATTCAAAATATAATCCTAATTTAGCTACCTACTTTATAATATTACGAAATCTAAAGTTAATTATATAGCTGTTTAAGCAACAAAGGCTATATATCTTATATTCTTTACTAATAATCTTTGAGTTTATCTAAATAATATACTTTCAACGCCCTTTAAATTTGACTAATTATTTATTAATGAAGAGATTCTGCAGTGATTTATATATATCTAGAGTTATTACTTAACAAAAATAAGTAGTAAGAGGCTTAACTTTTTTATACTATTAGTTATTAAGGAGAGGCCCTAGCCTATTAATCTTAAGATATCTTAAAATCTATTAAAATCTTAATAAAGAGATATATTTAGTAACTAGCTAATTGTTATATATCACGTTAGAAGCAGGCAATAAGTACGCGAGATCTTCAGCTTATATTAAGTGTTATCCTAAGACTACAGAGCCAACAAGGATAGCACTAGAGTCGCTCTTATATAGTGAGCATGCCCCTTACTAATATGTAGTGCTAATTAATACCTAGCGGCCCTAGCGTTAGCGGCCGATAAGCATAATAGTTATAACATTACCCCCCCTCTCTAAAAGGCTCAATATATCCTTATGTCTAATAAGAAAATAATAGTAGAACAGTAGTAAAGCAACAGCATAACAATAGTATAGTATACCAACCTAATATATCCTTCTGCTACACAGGTACTAGTATCTACTAGTAGTAAGGCCTATCTCTTCCTATAGCAACCTTTACCCAGTCCTTTAATCTCTAACGCTATCCTAACACAACAGCATTAATGCCGGCCTCTATAATCATATCAAAGGGGGCCACAACTGCCACTAATACTATAGGCACCAACGTATCCTAATGCATAGCGTTCTCAGGCCAGGTGATGAATAGCTCTGCCTTCTTTACAGAACGCTTTGACTTTGTAAGCGTAGTCGTAGAAGGGAGGCGTAGATATAGCGTTTAATTATGCTATAGCAAGATTATACTTAGTATTAGCTAGTTCTTCTTATAGCCGTTTACGCTTCTCTCTTAGTGCTAGTACTTCTTGCTTAAGCTTATTCTTAATAGCTATAGTATCAGCTTGTTTTGCTTTTATAGCGTACTAACATTATATGCAGAGTTTCATTATTATTATTTTATACACAGGCTTTATTTCATGCCTAACTCTATAATTAATCCTGTTAATTATAGTCTTAAGGTTGTCTAAAACAGCCTTGTTATTCTTATAATATAGTTTTAGCTTCTTAAAAACTTCTTTATCTTACTATATTATACTCTTTGCTTAGTCAAGGGTTTCTTATTAGCTAGCACACTTTTATTCTTACTTGCAATATTAGCTTAAGAGGGTTTAGTACTAGACCTAGTTAACGTAATAAGGGTAGGGGCTATAGTAGTTTAAGATTCCTTAGCGATAAGGTTAAAGTTAAGGTTAAGGGCACTATTAGTTATAATAGTAGTCTCTTTAAAGGCGCTAGCGGCTATAGCGCGGCATTATTAGTGATTAGAGGGGGCATAGCTTTGTCTTTCTTATCTGATACTTTATTAATTGTAGTAAAACCTAATATATTAATTAAGAGGATAATATAAAGAGTATAATAAGCTAGTAAATAAGTAGCAATAATAGCAATAGTAGCAGAGAAAATAATATTAATAGAGATAAAGAGAAAAAAGAAGAAGTAAGAAATAAGAAATAAGAGAGATATAAATAAAAGAAGATCTATAAAATAGTAAGAAAATATATAGTTAAGTCAGTAGTATTTAAGCTAATAATAAGACAAAATATTATAAGACTAATGGCATTATAATATATATTGTTTTGTTTTCTAAGTTCTTTATATAATTGCTTTATTATTATCTGAATGCTTTAAGAGTAACTTGTCTCTTAAGGCGCTATTAAGCTAGTGCTAAAGTCGCTTAAGTAGATTAGTTTCTTATAAGTATATATTATAATAAGCTTATAATGCTAGAAGAGCATTTTACAGGTTACTAATAGTATACTATATATTATTAGGGTCTTATCCTTACTATTATATTTTATATTCTAGTTGACCTTTACTAATTCTTAATAATAGAATCTTCTTAATCTTTTACTTAAGATCTCTATTAACTTTAATTACAAGAGGCAGAGTAAGAACCTAGCTAGAGAGAGAATTATTATTTGCTTTATATAACTAATCTATATATAATAATAGCGAGATATAATAAGAGGACAGAAGCTCTAGCTTATAAGAATAGCCTATTATTTCTAAAATATAAAAGAGGCCTATAACAGGATAGTCTAGCTTATTAGAGGGTCTATTTGTTCTTTATAGCTTCTTAGTAACAAATATAAAGTCTCTTAAGTAGAAATTAGGTGAGTAACATTTCTTATTAACTTAATAAGTATGCTAAGCCTAAGCTAAGGTTATATTTATTCTAGCCTAGCTTACTGCCTTATTAATATAATATAAGTGCTTCCTTATTTATTCTTAAATAGCTTTTTTTAACGTATTCTAGTGTAAGCTATTACTCATTTATATCTAATTAAAATCTAGATGAGGTTCTTAGCTGTACTTAATTATATAAGGTATTAGTTCTATAGATTTGTAAACTAGAGCTAACTCTGTAGCATCTAATACTAATAAAAGATAAGTCTAGTTATTTTAAAAGTGATTTATAAATAGCTAAAGCCTTATATTAATAATCTAATTAATAATTTTTGTTTAGCTATTCGTTTAAGAATATACCAATATTAATAACTTAAGCTTAATATGATGAAGGCCCGATAGCTTATTAAGAAAAGCGCTAATAAACTATAGTCTCTTATTACTAGTAATAGTCTTTAGGTATCCTTTAAATTACTATATATACTTATAAAAGAGATTAACTATAATAGTTATAGTAGCTATTTTCTTTATTAGTAAGCAAATATATATCTTACTTAATTAATCTATTATTATAAAGATAATATTATATTTATTACTAATAGTACTAAGTATATAGAAATCTATTAAGAGGTTATTCTATAATTAAAGAGGGATAAATAAAGAATATAAAAGACTAAGTATCTTATTATATAACTTATAGAATTAATAATATTTATAGTAGTTAGTAATATAATATACTATATTGCTACTCTAATAAGGTTACTAATATATAGCCTAGTTATTAAAGCATATATTTTTGCCTGACCTAAGTATACTATAATTATTTATAAGTGGATTTAGTAAAGCAAGTATATATATAAATTATCCTTGCCTTTTAATATTATAAGTTTATTATTATATAATAATAAGCTATTTCTTAATAACTACTTACCTAATCCTATTATAGCTAGCTAACATGCCTCTATTAGAGTTAGGCTCTTCTAGTTCTTCTTAACAACTTCTACTATAACGTTAAGGCTCTTAATATCCTCTATAGCAGCTACTTCTATCCTTATTAGATTAATAGCGTTTGAGTTCTCTCTTATATCTTAGCTTTCTTCTATATTAAGGTAGCTTTATTCTTATATAAAAGGACATCTGTTATAACATTTTCCTTACTAGGTTAGTAGCAAATATAATATTTGAACTCTAAAAGAACATTTATCTATTAAATTTGTTACTTATTAAGAAAACGTTTAGTACTAAAATACTTAAGAGTCTTATAGTCTGTTATAATAAAGAACATATTAAGACTAGTTAGTTTAGCTTATTATTCTTTAAGGGCTAGGATAACTACAAATATCTCTTTATTATAAATCTTATAATAGTATGTTACTTCTTTAAGTATAATAAAAAAGAAAAAGTAATAAGATATTACTTTAAGTTAAAAGGATTAAGTTATATTAATACACTAGTTACAGCTATATTAAAGTAGTCTGTTTTTACTTAGATCTTATATTCTAACTTAAAGTATATAAGAATAGAAGGCGAGAGCAACTTACGCTATAGTATATAGAAAGCGTTAAGCTAAGTCTTATTTAATTAAAATCTTGGTATAGCGTTCTTTCTTATTAGATTAGTAAGAGGCCTAGTAATACGCCTATATCCCTTAATAAATATCTCGTAAAAGTTATAAAACTTAAGAAATAATTATATATCTTTTCTTATTATAAAAGGTTTCTAATTATAAATAACTTTAGTCTTACTTAGGTTAACCTTTACGCTATAGTTGTGATGGATGATGCATTTCCTCTGCCATGGCACAGGAAATGCATGTGCCAGCCACATACTCAGGAGGCAACGCCTGGAGAACAGGTGGTCGCTTAAGACGCGTCTCCGGAGCTGAGACTATGTAGGGCAGGAGAGGAGGACGTGCTGCACTGTTATAGTCCCTAACCTGTACCCGCAGCGAGGGCTAGGCACAGAGGGTACTTGGCGTTTAAAGAGGAAGGCATTGAATCCGATTACTCCAGTCCTAAGCTGGGTTAGCAGGGCACTATGTGCTTTTGGTCGGCCAGCATGAAGCCTGCGATTCGCAGGAGAAACGCAGGGGGAGAGCTTAGCGATTCCGCAGGTTTATACTCTGTTTTCCTAGGACTAGTTCTAGCGTTTCTAGACTCTTCTTTTTGTAATCCTTTTGATTATAGAGAAGAAGCGACTTTTATAATTAATATAGAATTTAAGGTCTTTATTCTTTTTCTTAATAAATAAAATAAGTAATAAAAAAGAGGAAGATAATAAGCGAATAAATCTCTTACGTAAGTTTTTCTATCAGGTACTCTCTTATAGCTTTTAGCTCTTAAGTTAATATCTTGTATAAATATAATGTCTTTATTTCTAGTTCCTTATTAAAGTGCAACTTATAATTAAATAGATAGTACAAAGACAGAGTATCTACAGCTATTCTTAAGAAGATAATAACTTAATTATAGAGATATAGAGGAAGATAATTAAGGATAGACTTAAGATTATTAGAACAGGGTCTAAGATTATTAAGAGTATTCTATTTATTATTATTAGTTATCTAAACTTAACTAACTTAATATAAGGCAGAGTAGCATTATTTTTATAGCTTATAATTAATATTATCTAATATAACTGTCCCTAATATTACGCTGTCTTATTTGCTACTAATATAAAAGGCTATAGCGTCTATAAGATTTATAGAGATAGTTCTATTATTAGTATTAGCCTTATCTAAATCAAAGTCAGAACTAAGGCTCTTATTAACTTTATTAAAAAAAGGCAACCTAAGCTTAGCTTTATAACATTAGTAATACTAATATTATTTTTAAACATGTTTCTAAAATCAAGTTCTAGCCTTGTTAGCATTATTAAAGCTAATCTTAAGGCTATAATATTAAATATCCTTCTTAAATAACCTATCTTTATAAGTATTATATTATTCCTGTACTTTGTAATCCTTAAGCTAATATATCTTGTTTCTCTTATAATCTGGCAAAATATTATGCTTAGCTAGCTATTTATAACTTAAGATAACATTATAAAAGCTAAGATTAGTAACTAAGAGCAAGATATTAATAAGAATATAGTTATAAATCTATATAGTAATAAGGAACAGATAATTAATTAGCATACTAGGCTAGTTATTAAATCTAATTAGTAGAATAGCCTTCTCTAAAGGAATAAAAAGAATATTAAGCTATTAAGAGACAACTTAAGTAATCTTCTTATTAATTAGAATATATATATTAGCTTTACTATTTATTAGAGTATAAAGATAAAGGATCTTACTATCTATGCTCTTAAGATTAAATACTATAATAAGAGATGGCTCTCTAATAAGCTAGTCAAGCTTAATAGGTACGCTCTTATAATAGCCTAAAGCTATAATTTCGCCTAAGGCATCTTGTTTTCTAACTTTATAGATTTTTTATTAGAACTAGAAGACTTATCTTTAAAGTTAGACTTTGCTTCTTTAATCTTACTAATATAAAGGTCAGGGCAGTCAGGTTTTAAGTGGCTAAGCTTGCTATAATAAAAGCAGATTATTATATTATCTTTTTTAAAGCTTATACGCTTTAATTTTAAATTAGAGGCCTAATTAAGAAAGAAAAAGCGTTATAATAGGCCTATTATTAAGACTAAAGAGAACAGATATACTATTTTATTTAACGTATTTCTTACTAATATAAGAGGAGTACCTTTCTCTAAATATTTTATGCCAGATTTTAGGCTAACGTAGTTTATAAGTAACTTGCGTATACAAGCAACCTGCGCACTTTTCTTTT
>NW_006913450.1:0-2914 GCF_000464535.1 Endocarpon pusillum Z07020
TATATAAGGCTTATACTAAGCTTAGGCAGCTCACACGAAAAATTAAGGAGTTTGATCGTTATTAGGCGCTAGTCCTGATACCTGAATTTATCTTTAAGCGCCTAATAGGCTCGCTGCCTATGCTTATAGTCTCTACAGATCACGCTTTGCTAGAGCGAAAGGCAACTGTCAAAGAAGGACTCTAAGAGCTCTAGGAGACGGAGCTACAACTTAGCCTAGGGCCATCAAGCAAGAAAGAGAAGGCTTACTTCTCTAAACACAAGCCCTATTGTCGCCTATCTCTAGGCAAGTCCCCTTCGCGCAGTTTAAGCTATAGCTGCCTACGGACTCGCCGTCGTTGTTCTGCCTCTTTCTCCTCCTCTTCTTCTTCCTCCCCTTTCTTACTAGATAGCAAGAGTCACACTTACTATAAATGTAATTAACCTAGGCACTACACTAAATAGTGTCCTAACAAAGACCTTATAGTTAAGCTCTTAGTAAAGCATATTTAGAAGTCGTCTTTTAAGTCATCCTTAAGATAATTAAGCTCTTATTATTCTATATAGTCTCTCTCTTAGAAGAGCTATAATAAGAAGTCTGTATGCTTCTCTAAACAAATAAAAGCTTTAGTCACTAATAATAATACTGAATATAAGAATATAATTAATACTAAATTAATAATCTCTAAAGATAATAATTATAATAAAGATACTTATATTATAGCTAAAATAATAAATACTATAGCTAATATTACTTATCTTGCTATAGATAAAAAGACTTCTCTTAGTATAAATAAGATCTCTTATATAGCTTCTTAAGGTTATAAAAGCTTCTCTAATTAGATCTATAATATTAGAGCTATTACTTATATAACTAACTAGATTAACGTATTTAAATTAGACTCTTAGATTAATAAATTAAGAAGGCGTAAATTTAGAGTAAGTAATAAATCTCTATTAATTAAGGGGCAAGGAACTATCTTTATTAAGCTGATACTTAGCAAGATAAAGTTATATAACATTTTGTTTATTCTTAATTTAAGCGCAAATCTTGTTTCTTTTGCTTAAATTATTATAGATAATTTCTATGCTATATATAATAATAAGCTTTATATAGTAATAAAGTAGTCTGATAATTAAGTTATATTATAAGCAAAAAGGCTTAATAATAATAGAGTATAGACTGTTATTTAAATAGCTATAGATATTACTAAGCTAACTAAGAAAGCTTACTCTATTACTAAAATAATAAGAGCAGAAATAAGTAACTAAGAGAATAGATAAATAAAATCTTACTTTAATAAATTATAATTATATTAATTAGGTATGTTTAAAGTTAGGACTTTTTAGAAATATAATAAATAGTACTACTAATTAGGGCATATTAATAAAAGAAAGCTTTGTTATCTTTATAAAGTATCAAATCTCCTTAATATTATTTCTGTAAAGTCACTTATTAAGTATAAGTATAATATATATAATATAGCAAAAGCAAAGAAGAACTAGAATTATAAGCTATTAGAGCGAGCTAAATAGCCTCTTAATCTGATTTCTGCAAATATTTGTAGCCCTTTCCTTATATTAAAATACTAGGACAAATACTACTTCTTTAAAGTAATTAATAATTATACTTGGTATAGCATTATTTTTACTAAGGAAACCTGAGCCTATTATATTAAATAATTGATTTAATAAAAGCAAAAAGCAAAAATATAAATTAATAAGTAACTAAAAGTAATATATATTAATAATATAAAGGAGCTTAAATCTTGTACTCTTAAATAAGTAAAAGAATTAGGTATAAACTACTAATTAATAATATTATATATATTAAGTTAAAATAGTACTACTAAATAAGCTTTATAGTTTATATAATTAATAATACGATTAATACTTATATATGCTTAGCTTCTAAAGAATTATTAGAATCTTATAGTCTAGGCAGCCTTTTATATTAAGAATAGGCTACCTAACAGCCTTAATAATACTAAAAAGGATGAGAGTATATTTCAGTAAAGTCTAGATTAAGCTTAATTTAATTAAAAATTATAAGTAACTACTTTACGCATCTTTAGTAGTAAATGCTTTATTTATAATAATATATAAGAGAACAAAGTAAGCTAACATAGAGAAGTAAGCATCTTTCTAAGGTATAATAGTAATGTATAGTACTATATAAAGATCCTAAAAATAGGAGTCTTAAAAGGGATTAATGCTATATAAGTAATAGTAGATGAATTAGTCCTTAATAGCACTTTATTAACTAGCTTAATAAGAGGGTTATCTCTTTTATTAAGAGTAAGAAATAAAATAAAGACGTTAGTAATAATACTATTAAATTTTATACTAAAGGATAGTTAATTAATTAAGGGTATAAAACTGCCTAATAGTTTTGTAATCTCTACTATCCTAGATAAGCTTAGCTAATAAGTAATCTCTAAATATGGTAAGAGATTTTTAGCTATATATATATAGCCAAATTTATTACATAATAATAATTATAATTCTGACTTAGTAGAAGCAAAGCTAATTAGCTCTGCAGTTTCAGAGTTAATAGAAGCATATTTAGACTTATTATTATAGCTATTAAAGGTTATAAGAGATTAACTAATAAATCTGTATTTAAAGATCTAACGCTTTAAGAAAGTCTTTATTTCTATAGAATTAAAGAGGGAAAAGCTGCAGACTAAAGTCTATAACTCTACTCTTATAAAGGCACTGAAATAAAGCACTAAAGATAATATAGCTCCGGATAATAGCAAAAGAATATAGTTAATACCTAAAGAGATTAATATTATTATTTAGAATATAGTCCTAAAGAATAACACTATATTATAATATAAACTGCCTTCTTTATATATACTGCTAAAGCTAATTAACTAGATAACATTAAGAACTAAGGTCCTATACTTATAAACTATTATACTACTATTAAT
>NW_006913451.1:0-3310 GCF_000464535.1 Endocarpon pusillum Z07020
AGTTACCCCTAGTCTTATAAGCTATATATAGGCAACCTGTATTAGTCTTATAGACGTTGTCATCTCTTATATGCTTATTTAATTAGAATCTTCTTATATTAATAATTAAAAATTCTAGTTAAGGTCTTCTTAAAAGATGCCTACTTACTTAAACCCTTTTCCTCTAGATAGATTATAAAAAGACTATAAATAAAAGGAAATGACCTTATTAACGCTTTTAATATAATTATAATTAAAAAGCTACTAAGTAGTAACCTTATATTTTAAGTTAAAGACGTCTTAACTAAGATAATCCTTTACTATACTTATTTATAATATTAATATTACTAAAAAAGAAGGACATAACCTTAATCTTCTAGCTAGGAATATTAAGGCTAAGAATAAGAAGCTTTATCTTAGCCTTCTAATTAAAAGAGCCTCTTAGTTTAAAAGACTTAATTAATCTAAGGCTTTCTTCTCCTTAATTATTAAGGTCACATGCTCCTTATATATAAACTATATAATTTCTAAAGGGGTTATTTTATAATATAAGATCAAGATTATAAAGCTATTTAATAAAAAAAGTTGTATTATTTAATGCTATAATTATTAAAGATATAATAGCTACACTAATATCTTATATAAGAATAAAGTAAAATATAAATACTACGGACTAGGCTATAGAATATAAGACTGTACTCCTTTGTCTGACTTGCAGGCTATTTGTAGATGCTACGCTACATACTCTAGCAGAAACTACAAAGTATAATTATTTGCCTGCCTAGCCTAGATTAAAGACATAGAATACACTACTATTATAAGGAGCCAGAAACTACTTTTTTACTCTTCTCCCCCTCTTTCCTTTTCCTCCTCTCTTCCCCTTATCTTCTTATTTATCCCTAGCTCTTAAACATCTAACTATAGCTGCCCTTTTGACTCAGGATTATCTATAAGATAAACCCTTATAAAAGGAGGCAAAAAGAAAAAGATAGCCTATTTTATAGGCCGCCTAGCTAAAGCGGCTACTATTAATATTAACTTTAAGGTAATTTACTCTTTTATTTTTCTGATTAAGACCTTGACTTCTTCTAGCTAACTATAGACCTTAGGCACTATACCCCTTAGTATATTATAGGTTATTAGCATAATACCCGCCTACAAATCGCAAGCGTTCCCTAAGGTAAATATAAAGGACTTTGATATTAAAGTCACTTGCTCTTAACCCTCCTAATAATATACACTTTCTAAGTCCTTTAATATAATATTAATAAATCTAGATTAAAAGTCCTTGCCCCTCTTCTTTAGGACCTAGAAATTAATGTATATAATATAGTAGTAGTCTAGAAACTATAGTATAACCCTATTAATAACATTATTTATAATCTGGCTAATAGCAGATTCTACCTAATTAATTTAAGAGCTAAGGAATGTAATTAATAAGTTTACTTTATAGTTATATCTTAATTTATTCTTAAAATTATATTAGACTATAAAGTGCTTAGAGGCTATTAAGCTCTTTTAAAGATTATATTATTACTATAATATCGCTTATACAGAACAAGCTTAGAAGGCATTTACTAGAGCCTATAATAAAAAGAGTAATATAATAGCTAAAGCTAAACGTATAGAGTTCAGATAATATATATAAGAAGTAGGCAAATCGCAGAAAAAGCTATAGCAGACTACTAAGTAGGCAAGACAACAATCTTAAGGGATCTTTATATAAGCCTTATTCCCTACTCTCTATAGACACAAGTCTCGTTCCTTATTCTCTATAGAAACGGAGCAACCGCCTCAGAACTTAAGGCGAAAGCTAAATTACTTTGTAACTGCTACTTTTCCTTGCCTCTTTAAGTAAATCTTTTTAACATTTAAAGCTTTACTTACTTAGAACCTATAAATATTCTGCCTAAACTAATATAATTAGAGATTATATAAGCTGTTCTAAAATCTAAAAATAATAATGCCTTAAGACTTAATAGTATTCCTAATCAGATTATTTATATAATTACTAATAAGTAATTAGAGCTACTTACTCGCTTGTTTAGCATATATTATTATTTAAGTGTTTACCCCTTAGCCTTTAAATATATTACTATAGTTATTATTTATAAATCTAAGAAACCTAATTACTCTAACTTAAAAGCTTATCACCTTATTACTTTCTTTAATACATTAGATAAGGCGTTAAAAGTAATAATTATAGAATATATCTAATTTATAGTTAAAAAGTATTCTCTTTTTCTAGATACTTAAATAAGACTAAGGTGAATAAGATCTACTAAAATAGTCCTTTAACTAATTATTAATAAAATCTATATTATATAAGGGGCTAAACACTATAGAGTAACTTTATTACTTAGCCTTAATATCTCTAGTGCCTTTGACCACATTTCTTATAAAAGACTTATTTATAATCTTTAAAAAAGACGGATTCCCTTAAAGATTACTAACTGGGTTAAGAACTTCCTTCAAGATAAGGAAACTAAGGTCTGTCTTAACTAATTTACGCTAGAAAGTAGCAAAATATTCGCAGGCATTCTGTAGGGCTCTTATATCTCTCTAATCCTTTATCTATATTATAATGTTAATCTCTTTAATATATATAAGAATATATTGCTTTATATAAGTGCTATAAGCTTTATTAACAACATTAACATCTTTATATATAGTCTAAGTACAGAGCAGAACTACAGAAACCTTAAATATATATATCTTGTATATAAGTTATAAGCGACCTGCTATAAGTCCGCGTCTACCCCCCCCCCCCCCCCCCCCTTCCACCCCCTCTATACGTCTAAAAGATTTAATATACTAGCTAAACTATTACTACTCTTTGTAAACATAAGCCTTGACTTTAAGTTAAATATTAGAGTGCTTAAAGTCTAACTTAATCTAGCATTATAGTAAAAAGCTTATTTTTATATAGTTAAAGCGTGAGTAGTTTATTACCTAAGCGCCTTAAAAATACTATCTAGCTTTATCTAGGGCTCCTCTGTCTCCTTAGGGCTCTAGATATATATGTTAGTTACTTAACTAGCGTTACTTTATAACTATAGTATCTAGTACGCCTTAGAGAATATAATAAGGTATAAAAAAGGCATTAAAAATAAATTATAAGCTATTTAAGGATGCTGTCTTTAGGCTATTACAGAAGCCTATAAAGCTACTATTATATAGGCGCTTAAGGTTAAAACGTTTATTCCCTTAATACACTTTTATACAAAGATATTTATAGTTAACTTAACTTGTATATCTGTTAATAAAGTTAAGGTAACAAAGGCAGGCAGGCTAAGCTCTTTATTACTCTTTTTTACTTATTAAAAGAATA
>NW_006913452.1:0-2335 GCF_000464535.1 Endocarpon pusillum Z07020
GTTCTATATATTTAAAATAAAGAGTTATTAAGGTATACATAAGACCTATATTAAGCTTAAGCAGCTCGCTTAAAAAATTAAGGAGTTTAATTCTTGCTAGGCGCTAGTCCTGATACTTAAACTCATCTTTAAGCGCCTAGTAGACTTACTGCCTATGTCTATAGTCTCTACAGGACACGCTCTGCTAGGGCGAAAGACAACTATTAATAAAGGACTCTAAGAGCTCTAGGAGACGGAGCTACAACTAGGCCTAAGGCCATTAAGCAAGAAAGAGAAGACTTATTTCTCTAAACACAAGCCTTATTGCCGCCTATCTCTAAGCAAGTCCACTTTACATAGTCTAAGCTGTGGCCACTTATAGACTCGCTATTATTATTCTTCTGCCTCTTTCTCCTTCTCTTCTTCTTCTTCTCCCTCTTAACTAGATAATAAGAGTTATACTTGTTACAAATGTAATTAACCTAGGTACTATGCTAGACAATATCTTAATCAAGACCTTATAATTAAGCTTTTAATAAAGTATATTTAGAAGTTATCCCTTAAGTTATCCTTATAATAATTAAGCTCTTATTATTCTATATAGTCTCTTTCTTAAGAGAGCTATAATAAGAAAAAGTCTATATATTTTTCTAAATAAATAAAAGTTTTAGTTACTAATAATAATACTAAATATAAGGATATAATTAATACTAAATTATTAATCTCTAAAGATAATAATTATAATAAAGATTCTTATATTATAATTAAAATAATAAGCATTATAACTAATACTACTTATTTTATTATAAATAAAAAAGCTTTTCTTAATATAAGTAAGATCTTTTATATAACTTCTTAAAGTTATAAAAGCTTCTTTCTAATTAGATTAATACATTCAAATTAGACCCTTAGGTTAACAAATTAAGAAGGCGCGCAAGGTTAGAGTAGATAGTAAATCTTTATTAATTAAAGAGCAAGAGACTATCTTTATTAAACTAGCACTTAGCAAAATTAGATTATATAATATTTTATTTATTCTTAATTTATTTAAGTGTCTTATTAATCTCTTAATATTTAGCTAATAGCTATATATACTAGTCCTTTATACAAGATTAGCCTGCTATCTTGTATTTTAAACGCTAGGTAGTTTTTAGGTTTCTTTTTAATTTCTCTTACTAATCTGTCCTTTTAGTACGCCCTGATAAGCTGTCTCTTTTAATCTTGATCAGAGATTATAAAAGTAGCTATAAGTACTAAATTATTATATCTTATTAATCTATCTAGGTTTAATTATAATATTAATTTAGGTAATACTTTAATATCCTTAAAGTAATCTATATATTTATTAAGCACATTTACTTTTGTATTATTATTCCCTTTTCTGTAAGAGATTTTTAAGTTATATCTTAATAATATTTCTAACTATTTAACCTGTCTTTTATTAAGTTTCTTAGTTATAATAAAGTAGAGTAGATTCTTATAATTTGTATATATCTTTACTAGATACTTAGATCCTTCTAAATATATATGCTATTTATTAAATGCTATTATAATGGCTAAGAGTTCCTTATTATAAATCTTATAGTTAAGTTCCGCTAGAATTATCTTTCTTAAGTAGAAGGCAACTAGCCTTAGTCGTTCTTTGTCATCTAGTTAACTTATACATATTCCTATAACATAATCTAATGTATCTGTTTCCAGGACTATTTGCCTCTCTAGGTCAAATGTCGCAAGTATAAGAGCGGACATGAATCGTCTCTTTAACTCTTAAAATAAAGACTCTGCTTTTATTCCCTAATAAAAGGGTTGATCTTTCCTCTTCCGATCTTATAGAAGTTCGCGAATTTAAGGAAAGATTATATTTTCTTAATATTCTTTAGTTAAGGCTAGTCTTGTACTGTCTTAACTTTGGATTCATTTATTTAGATTCTACTTATAATTAGGATATAACCTAGGAACTTTACTTTCTTTTTATAAAATTTACACTTCTTTAGTTTGACTAGGAAATATGCCTTCTTTAGAGCATAAAGCACTTGCTTTATATAGCTTTTGTATTCCTTTTCTGTTTTCAAGTAGATAAGAATATTATTAAGATATATCATAATAAAGATGTCTAAGAATTCTCTTAAGACATTATTAACTAAGGCTTAGAATATTGTAGGTATATTTATTAATCTGAATAGCATAATAAGATACTTATAATGGCTATACTATATACAAAATATAGTCTTTTATTTCTTTTCGTTTTTTATTCTGACTAGATTATATACTCTTTATAGGTTAAGTATTATAAATTATTTTATTCTGTAAATTCTATTATAGAGTTTTAAGATAAATATTTATGTATCATAATATT
>NW_006913452.1:2813-12146 GCF_000464535.1 Endocarpon pusillum Z07020
ATAATCTAATTTTGTCCTTCTTTAATAAATAATCTATTAGTTAGTCTTAGTTAGTAAGGGTTTTCTTTATCTTTAATAAGAATTTAATTTTAAAGTATATATTCTTATAAGATATAGTTCTTTGTAACTCCTAAATCTATTATAATCTTTGCCTTTTTATTATTCAAAAGTATATATAATATTATATATTACAAATAATATATATTTAGCATTATAATTATTTATAACCTTTTTTTATATTCTTTAAGTTATCTTTTTAAAGGACTTCCTAGTTTTTTGACTTTTTTAATGCCTTATAAGTATATATTCCTGTGATTTAGTATTTAAGTATTTTGTAATAAGGAGTTCGTACCTCCTTAATATTTATTACTAAGTAAATATTTAAACTTTTTCTTTCTTCCTTAGTATAATTCCTGAAATATATATGTCTCTTATACTCTTTATAGTAAAGGCATGACTTATCTAAGCATGAAAAGTATTTATAAGGTTCTTGCTAAGTATAGTAATCTAAAACTATAGCAAAAGGTTTCTTAACTTTAGCAGGTTCTGCCCTCCTTAAATTGAATCCCTTAACATTCTCGTCGTTTTCGATTTCTTCCTGTATTAGGCTCTAGATAATAGTCTCCCACCTGTATTCGAGTTTATTCAGCGTAATACTATCTTAAAGGTCTCGCCTATCTAACTCTTAATATACGTGAAATTCGCTTTTGTCATAGTCTGGGCATTCCTTCTTTTTGCAAAACTCGATCATGAATGCTTTCTCTTATTCCTTAGGTATTACGTCCGAATTATATATAACATATTTGTGTTCTGCTACTAGTCTGTAATCTTAATTAAAGTATTTAATTCTTGTTTACAGATTTATTAATAATTAGACATAATCTAGTTTCTTAATTTCTAAGACCTTTATATAACTCTTTATAGCTTTAGGTCCTGATTTCTTATTATTATTATCTGCTTTATACTCTAGTTTATTATTATTATATATAAAAAGAGTGTTAAGTAACTAATATAACCTTAGTTTCTGTAGATATTACTTTATATTATCCTTATTACTTAAATATATAACATAATTATTATTATAATAAGCAGTCTAAGATAACAGGTTATATAGTATTTTAAGTGTGCTTCTCCTTAGCTATCCCTATAGTGTTTCCTTAGGATCGCCTTTCTTGCCTATAGATTTCTTGTCTGCTCAGTTCTTTCTTTAGGGCTCATGACTTTCTTCTTTTAGAATTCTTTTTATAGTACCTAACTCTTAATTCTTTTTATACTCTTTAGCGTAGTAGCTAAACTTTCCGCATATTAGGCATAATTCTTTTTTGCGTCACTCTATCTATTATTTTTTAGAAACTCTTTACTTGCTCTTTTCATCCTAACGTTTCTTAAGTGGTCCTAGTCTTTTCCCTTTCTTGGTTATATCTAGGTCTATTAGTATACTTTGTCCTACAAGATAATACCCTAAGGTTTTATGTTTTAGACGTTATGTATTAGCTTAGTATTATACTAGAAATGTAATGTGGTTTTTCTTCTAGCCTTTTTTGAGTTATCTTTCATAATTTCGGTTATTTATTTTGATCACTATTTCGATTAAAGGTAACAATTTGCTTAATTAGTCAATCTTAGATAAATTATCTTTTACTGAATCCTTTAGTCCTTTATAAAAGATGGCTGCTAGTGCGGCATCCTCCTAGTCGACTCGTAAGACAATCTAGTGAAACTTAGAAGTATAGTCTGCAGCAGATCCCTTCTGCCTTATACGTAGTAGGTCTTATTCGGCTTCCTTAACTGTATCCACGTCTCTATATACTTGTTTAATCTTTACTATAAAATTAGCGAAACTATAGAAGATTTATTGCGTATCTAGTTCTTGATTCTCTAATGCTTCCTTAAGCTTGTCCTTGAGGTAGGGTTTAAACCAGTCATGTACAGCCTCTTAAAGAAAGATAACTATATATAATACTTTCTTTTTATCTATATCTACTGCCTATATATAGAATAAGAAGTTGATTCTTAGTTAGTTTAAGAATTCTTAAAGTCTCTTCTAATCTCTATAAAAGAGATCTAGTAGTGTAACCTTAAACTATGCGTTCCTTCCTTAGCCTTTAATAGTAGCAGTAAGTCCTAAGGCTACTAATATAGTGTATGCCTTAAGTAACATATATAATATCTGTTCAACTATACTTAGTATTCTTAAAAGTAGTAGTTAAAGTATTAGAGCTTAACTAGTTAAGACAAGTCTTAACTAGAAGCTAGGTCTAAAGAGTTAATTAAGTAAAATAGGAAGTGCAGTAAACAATACTAAAATGTCTTTAATTTAAGTATAAGCTAATAACATAAGTTGACTACAAAGACTATGAAACTATCTAGGAAATGAGTGTGCTTATATAGGCTAAGAGATTCGTGCTTATAGCTGCTCACTTATAAGCACTTGTGAGCGTTGCTCATCAGTTCCTCCTCATAAACACCTTGCTCAAGGTTGTCTCTGCATGAGCGTGTCCTTTCGCCAAGCCCCTTAGGCTTAGTTAGTTCTAGGGTCTCCTTACACAGGGTCCGTGCAGCCTCCAAGGCCTGTTAGTGCCTAGTACGTTCACATGCTGTAACACTTATATTCCTAAAGAAAGTATTCTTAAAGCACCCTATAGTTCTATATTTACTATATTAATAGCCACTACTGTTTCTGCCCTCTGCCCCCTTAGTTTTTGTCTCTTAGGATATATTATAATTAGTTTTATTTACTAGTTTGCTTCTCTAGTATTATTATATACTCTCTTATTCTTTTATTTTTTATAGCAGGTTCTATATTACTTATATTATATTTAACTCTTTAGATAAATATTATTAGAGGATATAAGATAATAATATCTTTTTATTTCTTATATATTTATATTATAGTCACTTGGCCGACGACAAGGTCCACCTGTACGTGGTGTCGGCTACGAACCTTCTGCTCAGCAGGAGAGCCAAGAGGTCCTCACCGTGTCAGCGTTGCGGACGCGGCGGCGGCATCAGACTTGAGTCCCCTGATGTTGTTGTCGCGTCGGGCGCGGCCTAGCAGCGATACGACTTCGCCACCCGTACGCCAGCGAAGCCAGACACGTTAACACAGAATCTATAGGGATCGTCCATGAGAGGCGCCCTAATCAGGAGGCTGAGGAAGACGAGAGATCTTGCCAGCGCGTGGGGTTGCTCCCAACCTACGACTACGACAGCGTATCGCAGGCAGCGCGCACTGCTTTCGTACGAAGCAGCTCACCTGGTGGAAGCCCTTCGAGGCTTCGGTTGCCCCATCTGTGGCCAGGGACCAGAACCGCAACACACTAGACTGTTATCACCTGCTCAGGGAGCCTAGTCTTAGCAATATTCAACGGAATCCCTGTTATGAACGACACCAACGAAGCGCGAGCGGAGAACGAACAACACACAAATATAAAAAGAGTCACTTAGGATGTATTCTACATCTTACGACCGTGCTACGGGCACTCTGGAGGGGGATGTCGATCCCCACTATATCTGGTGCTGTTGAGCCGCAGGCAGAGCCGGATGGCTGTCAAGATTCATAACAGGGAGGAAGATAGTAGCGGACCGCGTCAGGGACACGTGGATAACGACTTAGGAGGGACTCTGATTCCGGGCGGCGGATGGAACAGAGGCAACGATGGCGTCTCACCTACGCACGGCAGGCGGGGCGCAGGCGAAGGATAATAAAGCGGCTACAGAAAGACCTTCGGGCATCAAGGGCAGTCGCCTACACAGACTGACAACGTACCCGAAAAGACAGTAGCCTTTTAGGCCGTTGCAGCCTACTGTTACTAGTCGATCAAGCGTTTCAAGATGCAATGTCCGAAAGGGACACCAATCACAGTCGCTCAGAGCACTATACAGTCGAAGCGCTAGCAAAGCGAAGACAAAGAAAACAAGAGTGGCTATAAGGTTTTTTCCCTTGAAAGGTTTCCTTATGTATATATCCTCAACGATTTAGTTAATAGTTTCCTGTATAGACCACCCTTAAGGTAAGACTACATTAGAGTAAGAATTAAATAAATAAATTATAGTTACTTATTTAACTATATACTTGAGTAAGAGTATCGAAACTTAGGGCTAATATAGTTATAGATTAAGTATATAAGTAACAAACGTAAGTATACTACTAGCCTACTACTTCTAAATTTAACTATATATATATAGCCAAATTCCTAAAGCGGCCTAGCGCTATATTAGTAGTTATATGCCTTAATTTCCTGTGCCTTAACATAGGAAATCTTTATTAGGTTATTACTAGATAGATCTAGTAGATTTAGATAAGCAAAAACAGGACTATAATAAGTAAACAGTATCTTTTTATAAGACGATACTTTAATAGCTTATACTCTAGTCTTTAATTTAATTTCTGCTAATATATTAAATTTCTTCTTTATATAATTGGGATATATAAGTTTTTACTTATTAAGATAGAATTTAAAGTCATGTTTTTTTAATTATAATTAATACTTTTTATAAATCTTTACTAGTTTTAGATAGTTTTATTTTATACTTTTACTATATATAAGAATATTAATATTATTTATAAAATTTATAACACTTATATAAAGTCAGATACTCTTATAGCTTCGTGCCTCTAGTAATATAAAGTTATTAACTTTTACTTCTATATAATAGTTTAAGAGAAAATCTGCTACTTATTATATAAGTAATTCTAGAATTCTTTTTTTTCTCAGATTATAAGTAAGAGACATCTTATAATAGACGACTAGTTATTCTTTTTCTTTCTTTTCATTAAATTATATATATTTTCCTTATAATTTATTAAAGTGCTATTTCTATAGCTTAATCTATATATTATTAAAACATGTTCATAAATATATATATATATATAAACAAGTGTAGCTATTTATTTAGCCTAGTCCTAAAAAGGACTAGCGTGCTAATTTCCTGTATTATAATACAGGAAATCCTTGTACACTAGTAGATATATATAGTTGGCTTTATATATATAGCTAAATCCCTTTTAAGTAGTTAGCTCTTAAAAGTATAATATAACAGAGTCAGAACTTTAATAAGTTATAAAGCCGGGCTTTATAATTACTAAATAGGTGAGTAAGAAGGCAGCTCTAGTAAGCTTTACTTTACTGAAATAAGTCAGATAGACTCTTATCTAGCTTATCTTATCCTTCCTTGAATTAAATAGGCAAGCTAGGCTACTAAACTATCTTAATCTTCCTTTAGTACTCTCTGTTATACTTATTCTGTTTAAGCCGAACTCTATTTATACTCTGCTTTGTTTAGGGCTATTATAGAAGCTAATTTGTCCCTAATCTCCTAAGAGTCTTACAGAACGTTTATAAAGATAGAACGCAGCATAGTAAAGACATTCTTTAGTCCCCTTATCTTTATTATTTCTTAAGGGATAGGTCTGTAGAGATCTATAGTATATATTAAAGAAATTAACGCTCTTGTCCCCTTGTCTTTAGATATTTCTTAAGAGACAGGCTATATAGTATAGTCTATAGTATATTAAAGAAATTTCTACTTCTTATTAAGAACTAATACGTATTAATTATAAATCTAATTCCTTAGAGAATTATATTAATTAACTTCTTATAATCTCTTTAACCTCTGTAACTAAGAGTCTTTAAACTGCCTAAGTAGTTTTAAAATTAATAGATAAGCCAGTTAAGAAACTCTTCTTATTTCTATTTTCACCTTTAATTTAAAGAATACTATTTTATTCTTCTTTATTTAATATTGTTATATTTAACTCTATATTAAGAATAACTAGTCTAGATAATATTAATACTTCTTCTTTATCTAAGGCATAGACGCTAATTAAGTAAAAGGCAAGGAGATATATAATAGAGTCTTATATATAAGTTAAGAGCAAGATCCTAAATAATAAGAAGCTTACTTTTGTTAACTTAAATAAGTAGTTTTATAATTTTTACTTATATTTACTTAAGAATAGCATCTAGCACATTATTTATAAAGGAGATAACGCTGAATCTATATATAACTTATTATTAAATATTTCTCGCTTCTAAATATAAGATATTATTATCTAATTCGCTATCTTCTAGTCTTTAAGAGATGATAACTAAGAGTCTAATTATAAATTTACTTAGATAGCTCTCTTAGTCTGATTTCTTAAGAACAAATATAAAAAAGCTCTAGAGTTAACTTAATAAAACTTCTTTAATAAGTTTTAAAATTATAAAATATTAAACTAAACTATATAAATTATATATACTAAACTTAAGAGTTTTACGTAAAAGATTAAAGAAACAAATAAGCAAGTTAGGTTAACTTGAACTAATAAGTATATCTTTAATTAATTAGTTATTATCTTATTAAAAAAGCTATTATTACTAGAATATATTTTATAGCTATATAAAGACCTAATGTAGTTTATAAGCGTCTAGCATATATAAGTGTCTAGCGTACTTTTCTTCTATATTATAATCTTTTGACTATTATATATAGCTATAACACTAGAAAATTAATTATTCTCTATGTTGCTATCTTCCTTAGATGTCTCTTTAATCTTCTAACAGATTTATATATTATAGTTAGTCTTGTTACATCTCTTATAATACTGTAAGCCTAATAACCTAGCCTGCGTAATACCTCCTTTTACTAACCTCCTACTTAATTATAGTTATATAATCTCTTTTTGCTTAAATAAACTATATATATCCTTTATAGTAAGTGCACCTTTAGCTTATACATATATTTTTTTGGTCCTCTAACACTTTGCAAGAGCCTTATTAGCTTTATAAAGTATATAAATCTCCTTATATAAAAGAGTTATTTAATAAGTAATTAGCTCTATACTCTTTACTAATTACTTAATAATTTAAAAAAATACTACTTAAAAAGCTTTCTTAATACCTAGTAATATAATATTATATATACTTTAATTATAAAATAACCTTATAATAATTATATAGTGTTTAAGAGACCTATAAATTAGCTTAAGAAAGAGAAGATTTAATTAGTATTAGTGTCTATAACTTAATATTAAGCTTAAATAAAATAGCCTAAGGGTTATATAATATAAGATTAGTATCTTAGAAGCTAGCTTTAATGTTTTTAGCGATTATTATATTAAAGTAAGCAGCTTTAAAGGTAAAAAGAAACTTAGTCTTAATAATATAGTTAATATAGACTTTAATAAAATCCTTAAGTTCTTTACTATATAATTACTTTAAGATACTAAAATAACTAATATCTAATAGTTAAGTAAGATAAGAAGAGTATATAAGAAGATAACAGTCTATAACCACGTATTGGGCAGTCTGTCTTCTCCAACCGCACCCACAGGATGGTAAGGGGATGTCTGGAACATTTTATTTGAAGAGGTATAAGAGCAGTTCCGCTATTTATAATTCTTTTAATAAGCAAAATATTTTAACTATTATAATAGGTATTCTTAAAGCGAGGTTATGTTTTCTTGAGATTAAAAGTAACGTTTATATATTATAAATTATTAGGATGATTATCAGCTAAAGGATAACTAGAATTTTATTAATAAATAATAATATTGCTTAAAGATAACAAAAGTATTACTTAATAAGGATTCTTTCTTAAGGAGTTATTATATAAGAGGTTTAATATTAAGGAGATGCTCTTCTTAACTATTAATAGTATCTTGTATAGTATTATATTCTGAAGAAAGAAAAATAAAAAGTTATTAGAACATCTAATATTATGTAATAAATGTTTTAAGTAAGTTATTAGTTATTTCTATACGTCTTCTTAAGCGCTAAATCTCTATCTCTATATCTTTTATGCTCTTCTTAAGCTTCTTATAATAGTTGATATATTATTATAAGTAATATCTATTTATTAATAGTCTTATCTTTATATATTTCTTTCTTAGTATATCTTACGTTTTCTTTACTAAAATATATTCTTTTATAAGCTCTTAATCTCTATCTCTAATATAGATATAAATAATATATTAAGCTTATATTTATTATAATAGCTTAAAACTAGAATAAATTAATAATCTATAGATTACTAAAATATAAGCTAAGGAGTCTATCTATAATATAGCTAGTAATCTACTCTATATACTCCTTTATTAAATATAAGGAATTATAAATAACTCTTATTATAAATCTTATCTTATTAAAGTTATAAAAGTTATAATCTTAAATATTATAATTTATATATATATTAATTACTAATTAAAACTATATATTTATTTAATTAAAATCTTTATAAAGAGCTTTTTAAAAGTTATATATATATAAAAAATATATCTTAAGCTTAAAGCAGCATTATATAAAGTTATATAATTATTACTTACTAATAAACTTTATATAATATATCTAGCAAAAAAGATTAATTATATCTTATATATTATTAATTTAGAGCAGGAATCCTTACAAATCCAAGTTAAGAATATATTATATAAGTGTCTCTTCTGTAATTAGGGTCAAATTATATTAGGCATTACATTCTTTAGCCTTCAGGGTATAGCCTTTTATTTAATTATAGAGAGAGGTTTAAGGGACATTATACGTCTTTGTAACATGTTAGATCAACATTTCCTTATTTTTACAGATAGACTGGATAGCAAGGAGAATTCTGGCTTCTTAGGATTAAGAGTTTATTATGTTGTTGTGTTATAACTATATATAATAGTAAGAAGGTTACAATGTAGAAGAATAGTGCGCTAGACGCTTATATATGCCAGACGCTTATAAATCATGTTAAGTACTAAAGCCTGTTTGCAGTAATTAGAAGAGCTAGAGAAAGACCTTACTAAGAGCAAAAAAAAAGAGAGTCAGCATACTACTTTAAGGGCAACTCTTCTCCTTATCACTCGTAGGCTTTTAAAAGCCTAGACTCTTTTTACCGCTCTTGTCCCTGCTACTAATTATCCTTATCTTTCTCATCTTCCTCTATAGATAGTAAAAAGGGTATAATATATTATTTATATAAGAAAACTAGATATTTCGCTAAGGATAAGGGCAAGTCAGCTAAAGCTTTTGTGACTAAAAGTAAGACTAAGCTAAAGAGCAGCAAAGAAGACGCTAATCTAGTAATCTCTAGCAGTAATAATAATAAAGAAGAAGCCCACATTATTATTAAATTAGTAAGCTTTATAGCTAAGGCTACTCTTATTATTATAAAGGCAAACTCTAACTTAAGTAAAACTAGCCTTATAGCTCTTTTATCTAAATAAAGTTCTTTTACTTAAATACTTAATAATAAAGTAATTACTTATATAACTAACTAGATCAATACATTTAAAATTAATCTAACTAGAAATAAATTAAGAAGACATAAGATTATTATAAGTAATAAGACTCTTTTTATTAAAGGCTA
>NW_006913453.1:0-1238 GCF_000464535.1 Endocarpon pusillum Z07020
GAAATTATAAAACCTTAAAAAATTAAAAGATGTACTCTTAGCTTATAACACTAAGCTAGTAAGAGAAGGGGATAGTGTTATAATACGTAAATACGCTAAGCACTGACAGGCACTACAGCTTGGCGTGTTCACGTGCTGTAACACTTGTGCTGTTGCAAAGATAAGTTTTAGTGTCATCCTGGGAGGATCAAATGTGTTCTCTTGGATGAAAGTGGATCAATAAAGAATGCATATATCTTCTACAGCTTTAAAGCATAAGCTATTCTTTTTACTGTTATTTTACTCTTTAATAACTTGATTAAAGGTAGTTATAACTAATCTAATGAGGAATTTTAATATCATCTCATCTATCTAATGTGAACTTACCGCCAAGCTCAACCAATTAGCTGCAAAGTACAGTAAGCTCAACAATGCGGGCCGCAGGAATCATCTTCCTAATTGGATAAAGTTGAAGTCTTCCTGCCTTCTTGAGATTAGTTGGCAGATAAGCAGTGCTTTAGCTTGCCAAGGCTGCAGAATCCTGCCAAGCCGTACCCCATCAAAAATCGGAATACACAGAATGCACGCGCAGAATTAGCATGCAGAATGCGCAGAAGAAGCGCACAGAATTAGCACGCAGGATGCGCAGAAAGAACGCTCTTTCATCCTCCTATCCTCCTATCCTCCTATTATTCTATCCTTTTTTCTATCTAAAAAAGTTACATCTAGTACTATATACTCTGATCCTATATACTATATACTCTGACCCTATATTTCATTTATTAAATAATGATTTTTCATAGCCTTGTCTCCCCTTTAATCAATTCTGATTAGTGAGGCTTTGGATTTCATCCTCCCATCTCTTTCTAAGACAATTATTATAAGGTGGCTGCAATAGTCGCTGTTCCCGCTCCCGCATGCCCGCCCTCTGCCAGGCCCCACTCCTTCTTGATGCCCTCACGCCACACATCCACGCTCAGGACCTGGTCTTGGACCCGCACCTTGCCCTCCCACGCTCTCTCTGCACTTGCCAGGTCCCAGGCTGGCACGTGCAGGAACTTGTGGATGCGGTCGCACACGTCGCGCCTGATCTCGCCTCGGCGCAGTTTCTCAAGACACGGTAGATCAAATTGCACGTCGATGCACTCACGGCACACATAGAAATCGTCCGCGTATCTCCACCCTCTGCCGCAGCGCCCATCGCAGGCGTATTGAAGCGGGCCAGTGGGGCGGTGGGCGAGGGCCCTAGTGGTGGTGCG
>NW_006913453.1:1320-8068 GCF_000464535.1 Endocarpon pusillum Z07020
CGGCAAAGTTGCGCAGTTCCGCGGGGCTGTCGGTGGGCTGGATCATACTCCATGCGGCGATGGCATTCGCGTCGTCGCCGAAATCCATCAGTGCATCACCGAGCTTGCGGTAGCCCTGGTAGTCGTTCTTGGGATCGTCGTCTGAGAGCAGCTTGACACCCGTTTCCACGTCAGGCCGGAGCTGCGCCCGCGCCTTGTGGACCTCGCCGACCGCACTATAATACCGGCCCAGGAGGGACCGTACTTGCTGGCGCGAGAGGCCAACGCCAAAGTCGTCGTCGTCGCCGCTACCCTCGGCGGGCGCAAGTTTTTGTACTTTGTTGAGCATATCATGGATGTAGATCCTGGCAAGACGCCGGACGGAAAGCATCTGCGGGAACCAGAGGTTGCTATCGGGCTTGGAGATAGCGGCGATGCTGTCCCAGAGACGAACGGCTTCCTCCTGCTCCGTCGGGTTGTCGCCGTGCTTGTACAGCATCGCAGCGAAGTAATACATGAGGTGGTAGTACGTGGACTTCGCCTTAGAGTTCTGCTTGGCGTCGTCCAGAGCCTGCCGGTAGTGGCTCTTGATCTCGGGCATGCTGCCAACCTGCTGAAACGCGCGGGCGATGGTAATGTGGTACTCCTGGTCGCTGGCGTGCGCGTGGAAGAAGCACGACAGGCGCGTTTTCGGCGGTATCTCTTTGCTGGCCTCCTGCCTCAGCGCTTGCATCATCTCGACGACTTCGCTGTAGCATTGCGCCTCGCAGAGCGTGTAGATGAGTTCGAGGCGGATCGCGTCGTTGTCGGGTTGCTCTTGGAGCAAGTTTTGGTAAATTTTGCGCGACTCGTCGTACCGGCCAAGCTTCCTAAGCCAAGAGGCTTTGTCCCCAAGAAGGAGCATCAGATCATCTTTGGGCTCACCATCAGAAGAAAGGCGCATGCCGCTTGCAACACGCTCAATGACGAGCTCTTGGTGATACAGGGCTTTCTCCAGGTCTGGCTCAGAACCATTTTTGACTTCGAAGGTGTACGCACGGGCAAGACCCGCGCGAGCAAGCAGGCAGTCCGCGTCAATTGCGAGGGCTTGGTTGAAGTGATTCACAGCTTCGGGAATGTGTCGACATAGACAATACGTGATTCCAAGGTTCCGTAACACGCTGGGCGTGGATGCATCAAGTGTTTGTAGATGTTGCACCATTTGCAGGATATCGTGAATCTCTTCCGCGTCGATGTCTGCTCCGGACGGTACATCTTGGATCCTTTTGATGTCTGAGTTCTCCGTGCTTTGGATCTATCTCTGTTAGTCTGAGGTCCTGAATCCAAATCCGACGATGCAGACCTTGTTATGATATCCGTAGAGCCATTGAAAATGCGACAGGACTTTGTCCCAATCTTCTGTCGTGAGCCAGAGCCTTGCCTTCACCTTCGCAGACTCTTTGAGCAGAGCAAGATGCGGAGTGGCATCACTCAAAATGGTATTCACCCACTGTTGGTTGTTGAGATTGGAACCTGAAACCTTTTTCATTACGGCTGAGCTGCGGAACAGCCGTAAAACCTCCTGAAGCCCCTCATCATTGTATGCCCAACTCGCCCAGGGCTGCGGGCTCGATTTCTCTATAGCTTCTGGATCGGTGAACAATTTAACGAGCCGGGGTCCCAGTTCTGCTTTCAGATGAGGGTCGATGCTATCCAGATCAATCAGCTTTAAATGACTGGCTAGTTGCCAATGCCCATAGACGAGCAAGGGCTGGGCCTCTTGTGAAAATTCCCCGGTCATGGCTTGTAGGCAACCGAGCACGATGGTTGCCTCAGCATTGTCGCAGTCGACCGCCACGCTGGTGTCGGATTGAGATAGCTTCTGGTCAAAGAACTCCCTAAGCTCCAGCTTGTCATACAGATCTTGTTCACAGAGCTTTTGAATAAAATGCTGGACCATACGGATCTCACCTTTAGTCAGGGCAGGGGCGCCTGTCGTGTCTGGCGAGCGACGGGTCTCGGAGAGACCTCTGAAATAGTCTGCGATTGAGTCATACTTGAGCGTCACCAAGCAATCGCGCTCCTCGGCCTCACTGCTCAAGTCAAAAAAGGCGGAAAACTTCACTCTGATCTCATTGTAGAGTGGCTGAAGGGAGTGTCGGCCTTGCTGGATGAATAGAACGGACTCCAGCTCGGAAATTTGGAGGCTCCACTCGCCGTACATGATCCAAAGCAGCAGGGTGTTAAGGGTTTTGATTTCTCTGGCGTTGAGGGTGCGATTGCATTTGCGAATCTCTTCCACGATGGACTCTTTGAGGTCAGCACCTGCCTTGGCCCTTTCTACGATTTGCAAGACCTCCTCGGGATCATGTTTGCTGCCAATTTCGCGAAGCTTGATGTCGGCCATGAGGAAGCTACCATTGATGGCCTCGAGAAGCCCGGAGCAGACTCGGGTCTTGAGTTCTTGGACTTGCCGTGTGGTTTTCTGGAAGACCGCCAAGGTATTGGCCTTGTCCCGTATGTATTTTTCTACATCGGCATGGGTTTTGTCCCTCAAGTCTACGATTGGGATGTCCATTGAGGCTTGGGAGGCCAATTTCTGAACGAGTGGTGGCCTAGAAGTTAGCATGATCTTCAACCGGCCTGAATTAGCGCCCAATACCAACAGAGTCTTAACGAGAGCGATGAGGTCATCGTGTTCTTTTTCTTCCAATTCATGCGTTCCGTCGAGCAGCAAGAACAAACAGGTGATTTTGTCCAAGTGGTTCAAGAACAGCTTTTCCCACATCTCCTTGAGGTCTCCCAAGTCCGAGCTCTGCTTGAAAACTGCCTGAACGTCCTTGCGGTAGAACAAATCATTGTTGGCGATCTGCCAGGCCCATCCTCTCAGCGCATCTCTGATGAACGAGCTGGTTTTTGAATTTTGAGCATCTTTTCTGCTGACTCGCGTGAGGTAGTAGTACGCAACCGAGACCCTGTTCGCATCATGTCGGCCCTGGGGGTATCGCACCAAGAGGTCTCGAATGATGGCGGTTAACGTGTATGACTTTCCACAGCCTTCGTCGCCCTGAAGCACCAACAGTGACTCCCGATCGTTGGCCGTATTGGACCAAGACTGATATTGAGTGTCGTCTTTGAGCCACAAGCAATTCCCCGCCATCAGCTTGTCCTGAAAGAGTCGGTGCTCCTTGGAGTTCGAATCGTCAACACCGAGCTTGTCCTTCAGTTCGCTGAGAACTTTCTGATCGATGGAGCTGGCATTCAGCTGGCTCACGGAGTCAACAATCTTGGCTCCAGTTGCTCTCATATCTTCGAACCCTGATGTAATATTTCGCCTGTTGGTTTCCGTGGCTACCAGAGTTAACGTTCCCTTCATGTGCAGTTCTTCGGCCTCCAAGGATGTCAAAAGGCCTATTTGATCTTGGACGCCGCCATCGTTGCTGAAGAGAGCTATTTTCAAGAATTTATTCACCTTGTTTTGGTTCAGTTTCTTGATGCAAAGTCCGCAGATCGACACGATGGCCATCAAGAGCCTATGCGCCAACTGGATCATGGCCGGCGCCATGATATGTTCGTAGTCGCGATAGATCTGGAAACGGCCCATGATGGTGGCGATACGACTGAAGAGGTCATCGATGTTGTGGGCAATGTTCTTGTATTCAAAACCGACATCGACGAGAAACGAAATACAATTCATGGTGATGTTTGCGGGACTGCCGAAGACTATAGATGCGCCTTGGGCAGCGATATGACCGACGCGCTCAACGGCTACAATCGTGTTGCGGATTGCTGTCCCGGCCTTATTGATCTTCTCCTTGGCCTCGGCATCCTTAGCCTTTTTGTTATTGAATTTCTTGACAATATCCTCGCCGTTGATCGTTTTACTTTCCGATGCGGACGCAGGGTCGATGCCAGCGGCCTTATTGAACTCCGTGCAAGCCTTAACCCACGCATCTTGGAGATCCATGAGTGGGGTGGCCGTTTTGCAAGGTTGATAGATGAGAGGGAGATTGGCCTCGCCAGAGACGAGTCGAGAGCATGAAGCTGGTTCTGGCAAGACTCTGACTTACATACTTGTGACAAATTGCGTGCACAAATTGAACAATCGATTCTGCAGTGCTCTGCAGGGCTATGGAGCTTCTATCGAGTTGCTCGCTATTTGCAGGATTGCAGGATCACAGATGAAAAGGGCATAGCCGTGCCCTACTACGGCGGACTATTATTGGGTTGCGACACATCAAAGTTTTAATTTACACCAACTTCGCACCAACTCGGTAGCAACTTCACAGCAACAAAAGACGGCTCGATGGCTATTTATTAGAGGTCAACTCCATAGTCTATTCATCAGACGCTTAAGGGCCATCAGTCGAAACTTAACGTCATAATCTTCTCGCCAGACGGTCAGACGCTAGCAACGGTATCTTATATTACATTTAAAGCTGTGGGATACCAGCTTAGGCGTGGAAATGCAGACGTTAAAGGGCCATTCAAATTCAGTCAAGGCCATAACCTTCTCGCCGCCGAACGGCAAGACGCTAGCGTCGGCATCAGATGATACGGTCAAGATATGAGACACTAACCCAGGCGTGCTGCTGCAGACGTTTGATGGCAGTGCCATCATCAAATCCCTCTCTTTCTCTGGTGATGGCGCCTCTCTCCAGATTAATAGGGGCGCGTTATCTATCTCATTACCTCGCATTCACAGTACCGCTATTCCGCAATCGTGGCCTGTAGCCCTGTACCCTTTATGGATGTCAAGGATGAGTGGGTTCGTCATAAATCCGACCGTATTCTTTGGCTTCCTGCTGAATATCGGTCGGCCCAGATTATGGTTTATGGGACCACAATTGTTCTTGGATGTCGGTCTAGAAGGGTAACAATCATGGAATTTGCTTTCTGAGCCTTAATCAAAAGCAATCTTCAGCGCTGCTGCTGTGGCGTAAAGTACTATCAAGTGTGAATATCACATTATATAGTAAAATATGCTAAGGAGCTGTATACGACTCGGCTGATTTCTCGAAGATGTGAATAGATTTAACTGTACGGAGTAGGTACTTGAATAGTAGGAGCAACTGAAGCTAAGCTACACGAACGCCAAGCAGAACAAGCACGTGACAGTAAACATAGCTCGTTTACAAACACGTCACAAATGTGTTTTGCCTTTCATTTCCATTACCCTCTTTTCGATATCTTCAGTCTCCTTCTCAGCGTCCATGATTTTGCTGCCTTTTACTCGTAAGCAAAAGCAAAAGACGATCTTTTCCCCTTTCTTTGCTGCCCGAATCAAGTCTGACAAACCCACTACTATCACCTGCAGCGTACGTAGCTTCTCAGGCTGCGAAGGCGAGCCATGTACTATGACTATGACTATGACTCCGACTACGACTATGACTACGAGTGTGAGGTGTGCGACCGCTCCTTCAGCTCCCAGCGTGCTCTGAACGACCACCGCATGTATGCAGCCGTGCACCGGGGCCGCTGGTGCAAGAGATGCGAGCTGCAATTCGACAGCCGTGCGGAGCTGGATTCTCACAAAGCAGTCTCGTTCAATCATTCTGTCTGCGCTGTGTGCCAGGTGGATTGTGAGAGTGGGTACGAGCTTGACGAGCATATGAATGAGGAGCATTTCCAGTGTAAGGGGTGCTTGAAGTGGGCCCCCTCGGCTTCTGATCTGAGCACGCATATGGAAAAGGCACACTATTACTGTGCGCAGTGTGAGCGATTCTTCGAGAACGAGAATAATCTGCGTCAGGTAAGTGGAGAAAGATCCCGAGTTTAAGGGGCCAGCAAGGCCCGAAACCTCCTCTTCCATAGAATCATGGTTGTCGTCCTCTCAAGCTCTTCCGTTGTGATACCCCTTTTCGTAAAGGAGCTCGGTGCAACATGGTGCTAATTTGATGCTTGCCAATTTACCAGCACCGCAAAGTACACGCCCCGCTCATCATGGAATGTTATGGCTGTGAACGACGCTTCGCAACCACCTCCGCTATGCTGATCCATCTGGAATCGGGAAAATGCGATAGTGGCGTCAACTGTGACAGGCTGGACAGCATCGCCTACCGTTGTTACCAGTCCAGATACTACACCAACGGATGGAACGAGTACTATCAGTACAAGTGCCCTGACTGCCAAACCAAGTTTCGCTACATCAGTGCCCTCTTCCAACATGCTGAGAGTGACGCCTGCAACCAAAGATGCAACGGGACCAGCCTTGAGAAATTGCGTCATTACATCTCGATCTCTGTCTGAGATAGGATCAGTGTTCGTTGGCCACAGCTCGTGGGCGAAAACAGAGCGCAATGTTCCATTAACTTCGAATGCTGTCAATCCATCTTTTTGCTGTTTCGAAACTCGATCAGCAATTGTCGACAATTCCTCGTTGCCAGAACCAGAAGCGACCTGTTCGTTCGGCTTCGAATGCTTTCAGACCATGTCCAGCCGTGTCTGAGGCCCGACTTGCCAGCATCTGTTGACAACAAATGCTTCCACTCGTCTCGGGACGGGTCGGAATTTAACAGCAGGTCTCAACAGTACCGCAGCCTCACGAGCTAGAGCGCGTGGTCCATGCATCGGTAAATCATGAATCATCGCATCAAAACCGTTGTTCTTCTGCTCAGCGCCCTCGTACCGCGAAGCCACAATCAATACCGATCACGCCTCAATACACCACCCCCGTATCAAATCTAAAGATTTCATACCCCTTCCCCTTACTCTCACTGAATCTCCTTAATCGCGCTTCTCTTCCACCCACCCACCCATCCATCCCCTCAATCACCTGCTCCGACCTTCC
>NW_006913453.1:8114-58114 GCF_000464535.1 Endocarpon pusillum Z07020
GAATGAACTGATCGAGATGAGCATCATAATCGTACGCTTCTAGGCCGCAAATTTTCCTGAAAAACATTAAGTATTGTCAAAACCTATCCGCACAGCAAAATTGTTCAATATTTCAAGAAATGTCGAAGATTCAGGTTGGATGTTTTGTCTTCTGGGCCCCCGTTAAGATATTCCTATCTACGGTAGTAACAGTATTGAGCTTTTTCTCGATTTCGGTGTGTGACTACTACTACTAATAGTAGAGGGACGCCAATTTCTAGCCTGATTGAGTTAGAGGTATAGCTACTACATATTAGCGCCTAGAGATTGCTAAGACTGACTATATCGTATCCTTCCCAAGTACTACACAATCAATAGTTTCTCAACTACTTTCAGACTGATCTGTACAACCGGAAACTTTGAGCGCTGCTCTTCTGACGTTTGCATAGACCCATACGAGCAGAGCATAAGCACAAGCACAAGCACGAACGTATGACAGACTATTCGATTGTTGGGAGCGCCAATATGATAAATAACTAGAGGATATCCAGGTTGGATAAAAAAATTTGTCAAAGAGAGTGCAGCAATCTGTGCTGAACTTGCGAAGTGAAGTGCATGCCTACACGGCTGGCCGGAGGCTCGAGAACAAGGTTCTTGGACCCAACTTGGACTTGTCTCTGACGCTCCTTGCCCTCTCTCCTGAACTGCAGACACATCTAACACAAATCACAGGGCACGGTTACGGAAAGGCTGCGAAGGGGGTGAGAAGGACCCGGCTGCTGGGGCTGGAAGAAAGACAATTCTGTTGAACAGCTCCATTCTGTATGACTCTGGTTGGAGCAAGATAGCTGACCTAAACTGTCTTCTAATCTCCGAACCGACCCCTGTCCAGCAACTCTCCATTGAGAATCCTACCGAAATGAGACCGCTGAAAACCCTGTCCCTTCCTCCTCAACGCCATGACCCTGTTTACGAACTCAACCGGGCTCGTGGTGAACGAACACTCTTTCTGCATGAGGGCATCAAACCGCCATCTGCTTGCTGGACTGACGAAAGCGTCGCTGGCGACTTCGATCTGCTCGTCGGACGGCGGACGGAAAGATAGTCCCAGGAACCGGCAAACCGAGAGATATTCCTCATAGCTTCCCAGATAGAGCTGACCCGCAAACAGATTGAGCTGCATGATGATAGGAGCCAGGCGGGACCAGGATTGGGGCATGGCAGGGATGGAGCAGAATGAAAGATCATCTAGCGCCGGCGTGGACATGTTAACACGGGGTGAATAGACGTGTAAGGTGACATGGCGGCATTGACGTATAGATGGCAACAGCTCTTGAGCTTCGTATGGACTCAGCACTACTAGATCGGTCGAGTGGGGTGTCTTTTTGCTGGCAATCCAGTGGACAGGCCTGAGAAACAAGTCCAAGAGCTGATGATCTGAGGAACAACGTATCGTCCGCGCAAAGTCGGCAGTTACAAGCAATTGCTTTGGCCATGCGTTTTGTTCAAAAAATCGCGCAGCGCTTGTGTTGAGAAAAATACCAAGAGCAGGTTGAAAGACATCTGAGTCTCGGTCAAGTATTCCCTCCTGAATGAATCGCTTCACATCTCTATGCACGCTGTGCTGCTGCGGTTCTTGGTAGGGCGGACGCTCAACCTGTCGCTCTTGCTCATTCTCTGGGGACAATTCGCGCTCCTGTTCCTCCTGAAGCGCCGCGTTTCCAAAAGACGTCAGCTCGAAGTCTCGACATATGGTCCGAATAGCCTCTATTGGTCCCGCACGTGCGGAAAGTGTTAGATGCTTCATGTTGTGTAACAAGGTCAGGTCTTCGGAATGTCGAGCTCTGAGTCCATAACGATCCTGGAGAGTTTGCGCTTCAGCCTCGAGCAGAGACTCTGCCATGTTCAAAATCGCGCCTCCACGTTCAATTTCTGGGCACTCCGACATTGCGGCATGACGATGCTGATATCGCATGCCTTGTGTGGCCCATAGTGGTATGCATTTTTTGGTGTTGATGTAAGTTTCCCGAATGCTCCAAAGTAACACGTCGGCTACCTCAATGGTATTGGCCGACGTTTTGTTACTGCGTTCAAGAATTTTGTGTTCAACCTCCATTGGTGCACAAAACATGACCGATTGGCCCTTTCCAAGCTTCCTCATTCGCATACACGCTGTCTAGATTAGCAGCGGACAACAGACTTCATTGGAATATATCTTACCTTGGATAAGTCGGTCCTTTGGTAGGTCAGGCCCTAATGTCACAGCCGCTCGATAATTCGTTGGTAGTTTCAAGTCTGTCCCTCGTGTATGAGCCTCGTCCAGGTATACTAGACACTGGTCCATCTGCTTCAAAAACGGGGAAACCATCAACGGCTCCGTCGTGCCGTCGCGACTCAAGACCGAAAGCTCATTACCATCATCAAAGTAGACGACTGCTTGCGCCTCGGACGTAGAAACGCGCAACAGCCATCTTTGTGCGACTTCCTCGTTCTTCAGCTCCAAGACTTGGGCTCCAACATCGAGAATGACGCGCACGGATGGCTCGGACGTAGCGACCATGTCTAGCAAGGATTCTGCGTCAAAGGATGTTTGCATGAAGGGTGTAAAAGTGTTCTCTGGTCGTAGTAGGCAATCAAGCACAGCGGCATTCGTGTGAAGTTGCGTTGGAAGCTCGCACTGACTTATGGACAATGGTAGAATATATCTGCTGTCATTAGTCCCACTGAAGCCGGTCGTGTGGTGCACCTTCTCTCGTGCAATATCCCAACCTGACGAAGAAAGCTTGTCGGGGAACTCTTTCATTTCTGTCGGGAATACAATGCTCGCCATATAGAAGTCGATTGCACCCTTAGCAAGTCGCAAAGAAGGAAAGATAGTGGAGGAGCACTGCTCATGATCGCTCAGGTTGATGCTCGTTAATTGTCGAAAGGCTGGTGGAAGTTCTGGAGCATCTCGAACCCAGTGATCATACTCCTCCTGCGCGTGGTCGCACAAAAGCAGCTGGTCGAAGGCGGTCCGCAACTGCTTCTCTGAAAGGCCACCGTAATAATAACTCAAACAAGTGAGAACGATGGTGACATCGGGGTGACTGAAATCAGCCCGCGTTGCTGGAATGTCCTTTGCTCGATAGGGTACAGCAAGCATAGTCCGTGAGAGATCAAGCCCGTAATTCACGCGCCATCGCTTCTGTTGTAAAGTAAACGCCAGGATCCCGCAAGCAAACAGTCCTCTTAAGAGAAGCAGGCTGCTCTTCATCGATTCCACGGTAGAAATATGATTCTGCAATGGCTCCATGTCGGCCTCATTCATGTTGGGGTCTGTCAGATACCTGAATAAGACATCTCGAACGTGCTGAGGAAGATTCCATACAGGCACTCCCGGCACGCCTGCCTCGCACACCTTTCTTGCCAACATGTCCAGAAGTTTGACTGCGGCAAGATGCTGCAGGATTCGTACACGAGGAAAACTTCCCGATACTCCAGGTCGCAGCTCTAAGCCCTGCGGAAACTCTCGGTGGACTAGCTCTGCAAAGTGAGGGACGAGTCCTAAGATATGCTCAATAATGGTCCATCGATCCGGGCTAAATTCGCTGGCACGTTGCAGGCCCATGGTGTAGATAAGTTCAAACCGCACACTCATAATCTCGTCACTCTCGTCAAGGATATCACGCGAATTGCAATCCAGCCAGCGCTGCGTCTCGGTCAGGACGTTGCCTAGCTCCAAGTCACCCGAGAGACATCGTTCGAGGCCCATGAGTTCGAATGAGAGGAGGTGCTCAGGTTGAACAAGAAGTATCCCACCAGTGTCCATGCATTCCCGGCACAGGTCACTGATTTGCCTCGCCTGGTGAATGTTCAACTGAACCGACCGTGAGATCGGCATATGATAGATACGTCTTCCGAGCATCCCCCCCAGCGTCCTCAACAGCACATGGAACATACCGGTGGACAGTGGTTTGAGGACAACAACCCGTACAAGCTTCTTCCTATCTGCGAGAGCTGCAGCCACAATCGGAACAATGACGGACGTCTTCCCTTCGCCCATGTTCAGCTGCATAACCGAGTTACCGCCAGACGAGGGTAAAATCATTTCGCTGGCAGTTTGGGCTTGCACCCGTCGAATCAAAATATTGTTTTCGATTTCGAGAAGCAGCCAGTCTGGGTGAGATTTTGGGTCCCAACCTTGACGGCCAGGGTTGCTGAGTTCGTTCAGCAGCTCCACATCATTTCCAACACAGGCAAGGAGGCGCTCCGCCCGCTGCAAAGTCGATATCGCAAGTCCATACTCAATCAAGCAATCCTTCCAGTCGTCGCGCAACGAGTCGACTTTGCAACCTGCCAGGTTCTGAAGAAGCGAGGTAGTGGACAAACGGGGCCACATTTTTGCTCCATAAGCAAGCCGACGTGTCGCTGAACTTTCTGTTTGAAGGCAATGACAGATCGTTTGAAACAAGTCACCAACACGATTCTTGCACAGCGACAGGTGTTTTTCGAGCAATGGCTTCAGTGCTTTTGGTGGCTCGCTAAGTCTTTCCGCCGTCCTGTGCTGGAGTGCATTAAAACTCTTCAACAAGTCACCGGCGTAAAGTTCCTCATAGTGACCTGAAGATTCCGCACAAAGACGCTCTAAAAGTGACTCGAGCTTCGCGTGGTCCTGCCTATCTTCGTCTTGCTGACATATCCAGGAGTCAAAGTTTACAGGACAAGCTGGAGAAAGACTGGGAGCAGGTCTTTCCATGATTTCGACCAGGTCAACATGACACCGCTTCGAGAAACAACTATACCGTGGCTGCATGAAGGCATAACCAGACAGTTCTTGGTCCCCGTCATTCAAATTATCCAGTAAGTCTTGCGTTTGGCGGATGTACTCCTTGAACTCGGCATTGCGATACCAGCTTTCGAAACAGACCCGTGCTGCATCTGTGGCATCACTCACGGCAATGTAGGTATCCAGGTGAATGCCGGTTGGATTATGAATATGTGGTTGGGGCCACTGATGAACAAGAGCATCTACAAAGGTCGTAGTATGCTCCTCCAGTGCCATTTCATACTCATTTCTTCGACGTTCTTCAGCATCTGCCCAAGTCTCATCATGCAATTCAGGCTTTTTGGATTCCGGGCGTTCACTAAACCGATGTGCCTTTTTTCTGGCGATTTCGGACAATATCCTCTTGTCTGGGCTGAATCCTTCAGATATACGGAAGAGGGCATAGGCCGGCGGTCGTATTGCACGAAGTTCTGGTACTGTGGCGAAAGCTAAAAGTGTTTGGACAAGGTCCTGTTTCGCGTGCGGAGAATAAGCCAGAGTGGACAATAACAACATGATTTTGTACTTGTCTCTCTCAGGCACGCTGCTCGATAAAGTAACCTGCAGGGTGCACCAGTCTTTCGGAAGAATTGTGGCAAGTGGGTCCAGCCATTTAGTATCGTAGCCAAGCGGATAGAAATCTTCTGTCCTCTCACCGCAGAGCTCAGCTCTCCAAGCATGGATCTCTTGAAGTAATTGTGAGCAGCCTCTTAGGTCTGCAGACCAGTCGTCCACAAGCTTTGCAATGTGATGGACCTGAGCCTCCCGTGCGCTATTCGTGACACGGTCCCGGCCATCATAAAGGTCATCATGCTCTGTTGTGTGATCCTCCGCGCCAAATCCATACACATGATTTTTGGAGTCGCGAATCAACGCCCTCTCGAGCAAGTTTTGGTCACCACAGATATTTGAATCTGGTATTTGCGCGATGTCGTAACGGAAAAGGCTAAGACTTCGGGCTTGTGCAAAAATTGACAACACTGATTTGCACAAAGAATTGTGCTGGGAGAGCGGAGACAGGCTGCCCGTCCATTCTACCTGCTGCATCACCCTGAGGTGCGGCGGGTAGTAATGACGACGAGGACTAAGCTTTCCAATCAGTTTGAGCAGGTCAATTTCCTGGCCATCAAGCACATCAAAGGACCGAACAGAGGCGGATCCTAGTATGGTGAGGGCCTCTTCGGTGCCAGTTCGACCGGTTAGCTCATCCGCCAAACAGTGAGATGTTATAGCGTGAAGATAAGCTTTGAACAGCTTGCTCTTGAGCCTGCCGTTATCAACAAGTTGTCCGATGCGACGATCAATGTGGTAGAGATGGTAAGGAACTTGTGGCACTGAGCTGGTGTCAATGTCTACACGTAGGTGGTCGCCTTCTGCTTTGAACCGTACGGCGCCGTAGGGAATAATGACGCTGCGTGACGAGTCAGTGTCTCCACGAAGGACGAGTTTGTTGGCTAATCCTGTCAGTGTACCGAATGATTGGTTTGCATCCACTGTCATGGCACGAAATTGCTTCGATTCAAGCTGCGTGGCACCTTTTCTCAGGAAAAAGTCGAGATTCATTCGTGGCAAGTGCACCTCCAACATTTCTGTCTTGCAGTTAAATGTTGTATGTATATTGGTGGCATCTTCTAGCGGACTCAAGACCTTTGCAACCGAGTTTGCGGTAGGTGAATGAAAGTCTATCAATCTCAAAGAACCCCGGATTAACAAGCTTCGCCCTGAGTGGCAAGATGGCATTTTCCAGTTATCGGACGTGCAAGACGTCCATGCATTGAGCAATGGTCGCCATTCGATGGAGCCAGTATTGATTTCTAGCCAATGGACGTAATTGTCAATGAAATCCTGTGGAAAATCGCCGCTTAGAGCGTGGGATGGGAGTAATTCGTAGATCTGGTGGTCTTTGACTGCCTGTACAATGAGCTCGGAGTCATACATACCAAAGTACACTTGATGGTCGCAGAATTGCGTCCGAGTTTCAAAGGCCATTCCTCTAACATTCGATGGGATAACATCAAGGACTTTATCGCCGAAAAGTCGATGATAAGTGGAATGTGCTTCGTACGAGCGAGGCAGTCTCGTAAGCGGTGATCCATCTACGAGTAGACTCCCATTTAGAAGATTGTAATGGACTAATCTCGGTGATGTGGCACCCTCGTTGTATATCTCTGTCACGAGCCACCGCTCTTCTGGCGTCTTCAAAGCCCTCCATGGCGATCCTGATCTATATCCCGCCCAGATCCGTTTAATAGTGCTGTCAAGACCACTTGGGACGAGTAGTATCCGCTTGCGTAGCAGCGATTCGAGACCACACAAGAGTCTCTGGTGCCGTCTCAAAAGCATTCGTGTCGGTGGAGGCAAAGTATCTGTCACAGCTGGGCACCTATCGTGAACGATGATTGCACATTCAATGAGGACTGCAACATCTTCCTCCCCTTGGAGTAGGTCAGGAAGATGTTGAGGGTCGACGTCAAATGTCCCATGACAGGTCAAAGCCATTTCAAGGGCCCGTACCCCCAGAGTTTTCATTTCTTGATCTTCCTGCCCTTTCCGCAGCTTGTGGTCTAACTCGCGAGTCCAGCGCAATGAAACCGCCCGTGCTTTCCGCAGAAACCTATGGCAATCCTGGTGGACGCTTTTGTAGGGTGAGAGCGAAAGCAGTCGAGTGGCAAGAGTGATAAGAGTACGTGCGGCGGCCGCGCCTTGCCAATTACCTTCGACTACCCGGAGAGTGTCGTTCAAGGCCAGCAGCAGGGATTCTCCATACTTCCCCTCTTCAAGGTCCACGTGAGATCCTCGACACAATTGTCCTTCACTTGCGGGGCCTGCCTGCCATGCGGCCTGGGTAAACAATATGTTGGTCTCGTGGCAATTGAAGTTAAGGATGCGAGAGCGAAGTTCGCGAGCAATGTTCCGCCATTGCAGTCGGTGACCTGAACGTAAAGTCCCAAATGCATACAATTCATGCAAGGTCAGCGCGTTAGAGTAATTAGCTTGACTTGCGATCACCTCATTAGAGGTGTGGGTTGTGCTGTCAACGGCATACTGTAATTCCATGTACGGCCCAGATGGAAGTCGGAGAGTGCATTTTCCTTGTATATCGCATCGATTCAGAACATCTTCAGTCCAACTGCATAACTTCGAATCGTACATAGAATAGACCAAGCCGTTGTTGACGCATACCTTGCTTGCAGTGGCCTGAGAAATCTTCAGAGTTCGATAATGAGAGATGACAAACGGTTTTGCTTTCGATGCAAGCTGGGGTCGTGCCGCTCCGGACTTGATGTAACTTTGTAAACCGAAGTACTCCTGGAGAGTATATATGCCTTGCTGCCTGCCTTTGTCTCGTTGTGGAGCTCGGGACTCGACGGACAGGACGTCAACGAGAATGCTGTATGTGGTATGCCGCCATTTTAACACAACAGTCGGCACATTGAGCTCAAACACCACAGCCTTCGCTGTCAGATCTCTGTTAGGGAGTGGCCATTCGTGAACGTCAATTTTGAGGTGCTTGGCGCGTGATTTCAGGTGACATTTCTGACAGGACTGACTGTGATCAGAAACTCGTTGATCATACCACCACCGCTCGACGTACTCGCAAGTCAGTCCATTCGACTCGTCCATGAGTTTCTCGTATTGCTGGAGTTTGTTTGCAAGCTCGCGAGTGGTTTCTGACCGCTGAGTACTCGCCTCCGCCTCGATTTCTTGGTGCAATTTCTGATGATCTGGCGACTGCTCATAGTAACGTACAGCAAAGCTGTCCTTTGTCCAAACAGACTGAAAAATGGGTGGGCATATGGACTTGGCGTCTGTTCTCCTCTTCGCTAGATACTGCTCAACACGAAGCAGTCTTTCCATTTGCGACTTCTTGGGTAAGAGTAGAGACTCAAAGAGCGAAGGCGGAAAACCCACGTCGTAATCTCGTAATAGCGAACAGTGGTGCAAAGCGGACCGGTCAAGTGCAACCCAAAGTTCCATCACTGTCAGAAGCATCACAGAATTGTCTTCCGGGTTGCCTGCATAAGCTGCGGAGGCTGCTGAGATATACACATTGATGACCTCAGCGAGGGCCGAGCAAGTTTGTTCACATTCCATGTTTGTTCGCAGCCAGCCTTTCAGGGATTCCTGCACCCAGAGTTCCAAATCCGCGAGTTGGAGATAAATCTGGCCTGCCTTCGCGCCCTGCAAAAGGGTCATGTCAGGCAGCCTTGAGCTGTGCTGCGAAATGCGGAGCTCACAATCCAACGTCAAGGGTAGGCGGGGCAGATTTGACTCGGACCGAGCCTGTACCTTTGCTAGGTAGGGCCGTAAGCTTGAGAGAGTTAGACCAGTATCATGGTCGAATGACAGCTGCAATGGAAACCAGTCTCGTTGTGCTCTTGAAGCACCCGGTGGCTTCTCCACCAAATTCCATCTGCGGAGCAACTCTTGCTGGGCAGAACTTACCACGGTCTCCACATACTGTAGCCAGGGAGTTGCACGTATGGCACCGAGCTTCAGTGCGCGGCCACTGATCTTGGCTGTCATAATGAATAGCATATCACTCGAAATAGAAGCCTTCAGAGCGCATTTCAAGACAAAGGCCATGAAAAAGAGCATGAAGGACTTGTATCGTAAATGTTGATCTTGATCATCCTTGCGCATGAGACTTGTCTGCAATGCAACACGAAGGCAGAGCCACAGAGGGGAACGATGCCATGGGTCTAATGTATGATTCCACAAGACGTCTTCTCGGGTATGCTTGTAGATGCGAGTAACATCCGCCGGCTCCCCTATGGCTCGTAAAATGCCGCTGAGCAACTCGGTGACAAACTTCGGGTGGACTGTGTCTCTCGTCTCATTAACCTCTGAGCCAGCCTTGGTTACAACTGGTAAAGCTTCCTCGGGTGTTTCGGCATCAAGTTTGGTGAGTAACTGGGTCAGCGGCTGGACGAAGCTGGGACCCGCCATTCGATCCTGGCCTATTGCGAAAGCTGGACCGGGAAAGCATCGTATCAGTCTTCCCTTGGCCCTAATAACGGCTTTGTTAGTCGGCGAGGCTTCGAATGACTGAAATAAATATTGCTTCGAAGTTCTCCGGACGATGAGGCCTGCGTTCTGGGCACGTATATGGCAAGCAAGAATATCTAAATGAACATCGTTAGACTATCTATCCTCATCTCCGGTCTCTGAATTATTCGTACCTCCATCGAACATTTCAACAAGCCTTGTCTCCAATTTCGTGGCCACCAGTCCTCCCAGATGGTCCTGCAACTCGAGCAAGTTGCCAACCATTTTTATGCAAGGCATCCATTCTGAACGGCTCTGCTCCGGGAGGTGATGTCGAAATGATTTCAGTGCTGCCAGGAGCTGTTTTACAAGACAGACACCGTTCGTCACGTTGGTATCGTCTTTCTGTGGAAGTTTCGGGGGGAGAAAAACATGGTTGATAATGTATTCTAATTCTTTGCGCATTTTGATGCTTCTAAAGACAGACCTTTTGGTGCCAGAGATAGAAATGGCAGATGAGCCTCTCTTGAATCTTCACTTGATGACAGATGAAGCTGATGTGGAGGATGTGGAGGATGAGGAGTAGAGAAATGTCAAGGCGTAAGCTGCCATGGTGAAGTACATTCGTATCTATATAGTTTGCGGTGTTGACGTCTTTTTTTTTCAAACACCGAGCTTACAGGGGAAGAGGTGAGAGATGAGAGGTGAGACGTCTGCCTGGCAAAGTCAAAGAACAACTTGAAGTGAAGATCCTTGCGGTTCGACTGGCACTGATGCCAAGACCACACGCCAGTCTACAAGGTAGCACGAGTACGGAGTACAGTACTACATAAGTACTAGCACTCTGTATTCCGCACCTCAAACTTGAAGATCGAGGCAGGCATGGCCTGGGCAGTGGACACCATCAGCCTTTTTGCACAGCCCCCTGCGCTCTCAGAAATCAGCCTCGTCTGATTATGCAGACAGGGAACACAGTCCATCCCGAAGCGGGACGCTGGGGAAGCCTCAACATCGACTCAGGCCTGCGCAACGCTCAATTGCCGTTGGAACCTATACATACGATAAAACCTCAAGAGCCACTGGCAATGAATGTCCCAAAACACAAAACAATAACGCACGAAGAAGAGCATGCCTCGAGCAGTAGAATATGCTAATTGACTGTACCAGGGTTATCACCATATTCGCAAAAGGATGTCGAATCACTTCCGCCAACTCGGTGCCCCTTGATCGATCAGATTATCCGACAATCTCGGATGCAGAGTATCAGGTTTCACAAACCGACCTCTGCTATCGCTACATTTCTGCCTTAGAATACAATAACGCCACAAGCATATCAACACCCAAATGGCTGGGATGAGAATTGTTCATGAGACATGCATCATCGCCACGGAAGAGATTAGCAATGGTGGTGCGGATATTTATGAGCCTTGAAGCTCAACATGCGTAGCACAGGACGACACATGAAGTACAGTACGAGAGCTAGGAATTATCAATTCCGTCGACCGTTCTCTGTACCAGCATCGACACAGCCAAATTTCAAAACAGAAGGAGTTCAATGTCTCTTCCGTTCAGAACGATCTAACGTGGGTGATATCAAGGTTACTCCAGTACTTCAGTCCATGAAAGCCAGCGGGTGCTTTGAATTGTGAGGGTGAACCTAGACCTTATGGAGTACCTTTATATTTGAGAAGTATGGAATGCACATTTGAATGTGTAATCAGCAGAGCAAAGCTGACAGTGACAAAACATGTCGATTCTTTGATCACGTCTGCAGTCAACAAGCTCTACGGGGGCAAGATCATGGAACAACAATCGAGACAATCCATGCTTGAGACGCAAGTCATTTCAGGCCTGAGTAGTTACTCTCCTATCTCGCTGTCATTAAGTATTACTCACTTGTCAGCTGCTGATACTCCGTTGCCAGTTAAGAAAGGTCAGGGATGCATCTCCGGACAAGTCAACTTGTTGAGCTTGTACACTTGCATTCCCTATCTGGCTAATTGGGCTTCCTCGTCGTAATTTCCTACGTGATTATGTGATGATGTACGCAATAGGTCCCTGAAACGGGATGCGTGATGGCGTTTCAGATCCGAGCCCCTGGTTCTTGTGGACTGCCACTGCGCGCCGTATCTTTCTCCACTGCTCTGCGACTGTTTCATTACCTTGCGACTCAGTATGTTCAGAAATGTCTTGCTAAGACTTTTGGCTTTCCAGACAGCGGTGAGTTTTGATCTTTCACCGACCACCAATCAATCACTTTGAGGATCTGGTGTATTACGCAATCCCGCAATGCACCACCATCAAGATTCAATCATCTTGGTTTTTACAAAGGTAGTGGAAAGAATGGTTGGTGCTAATGCCTCCACCCCCCGAAATTGGTCAGTTCTTCACTACATTTCAGCAGATTTACGATCTTCGCGAAAAGGTAGTAGTTTCGCATATGTTACACTACTCTACTAGGTACGTTTCACGAGGAAGTCAGTAGCTCACCACAAGGCTAGAGACACCTGAAGAGAGACTACGAGGTGAACAAAATGATTCTTCAATGACTCGCTTCCATCATTTTCAAGGACAAGCACAAAGAACCCCATCTGTACTTGGAATCTCATTCTCTCACCAAGATGGCCACCATTGGGTTCGAGAGTCATTGCGGGCGGTTTGATATCTACATCACATGTCGCAGGTTGAAATCGGGATCGATTCGACACTTTTGGATGTTCGCGGTGATGCCTATGTATGGACATCGGGGGTATACAGTTTACTCGGTCCTCACCCGGGATTTGGACGATTCCCTCGACCGTGAAATTCCACCGAGGATAGACAGGGGGCAGTTGCTCGATGATACCGATCTTGTGCTCTCCAAGGATGTCCTCTTGGAAAAGATTCACGCCTCGCATCCCTTTTTTAAGCTCATCCGGCAATGTCACCACGAAAATAGGTCTTTCATCATGAATATCCTAACTCAATTACGCGAGTCCAGCAACATTCCCTATAAGGTCCTGATAAAATGGTATTCCGATTGGTATCGACAACTCGCCCCTCCATCTGCAGGTCCCTCTGCAGCAGGTTCTTCCCGGGCACGTCCCTCTATCGCCAATCTCGATGCTGCAGTTTCTGCAGCAGGTCTTTCTCGCGCATCTGCCCGTACGGCAGGCCCCGCTACCGCTGACCCTCAGGCGGCGGCTTCATCATGGGGGAATTCTGAAGGATTTATTTCTAGACGAGGTCCCCCTTCAGCAAGTGCTTCTGCGACTAAACCATCCACGACATATGCCTCCCACAATGCACCTGACGAAGATCCACCATTGGAAATCAATCTATCCAACATCGATGTTTCAGCAGAAGTGCTTGCCTTAGCAGGCCTGACACCGGCCGATCGACCTTGGCTACGTCGCATGCGGGCGAAATACGCCACGATAGGTGTCACGTCCGAAAACATATGGGTATCGGACTCATCGTTCCGATTAACTGGGATTTCTCACCCGGAAGGAGCAACACCAACGACAAAGTTGTCTGAAACAGATCCACCTGTCTCGAGGAATTTTCGAGATAAACTAAGTGCACTCGGTATCCCGGCAGACGCTGTATCGATCATGCAATCAGACTCAACACCTGTAATACCCCTGTTACCAGCAGATACATCGGTGGTAGGTAGTTCAGAGTCGTTTGACCCTATATTTGACGCCGTCCGTGCAAAAATGTCCGAATTGAAGATGCCTACAGACAGATTTTCATTATCAGAAGTGGTAACAACTGGAATCCCTCGTCCATCGTTCTTTGTAAGGCGGTCGCCACGCCCTATGCATGACTCAGCTTCCGATTCATCTTCGTACTACACAGCATCGCCGAGGTCCTCGTCGGCTTCTACGGAGTCCCCATCTGCAGCATATCCCGGGTCTGCAGGTCCATCGTCTTTCAATCCATCCCGACCATCAACCCCTAGACGCGAATCAGCATCCATTTCATTTTCATCAGCGGCAGCAAACCCTTGGCTCAAAGGCTCCCAACGACCATATTCACCAGTAGCAGCTATCAAGGCAGCAGGAGCACTAGGAAAGGTTCTATATGTCCCCAACGGACAAACAGGGGCAAGCGTGTCCGCGGCATATGCCAGAGAAGTCTTGTCGCCAGCAGCAGACTGGGCACCACAACCCGGTCGAGGATCGAGCACAGGCCGGGGATTAAAAGGGGGCTGTAAATCAAAAAGAGGCCAGGGATCGAAAAATGCTCGGGGATTCGAAGCAGGCCCACCACAAGACTCACCTATTGCTGCACTGTCTACGGCAGCAGGCTGCTAATCTGCCTCGTATCCCATGGCAGGCCTTTGCCTGTTAGCCCCTAGCGTACGACCAAGCGATTATTCTCCCCGTGCCAGACTATTGCAGGAAAGGCGAGATGACAGTATCTTCTCAGCAGCTTCTTCCTTGGGACCGTCCAGCGGAGACCCTCCTCCTCCCACTTCAGCAGCAGCAGCAGCAGTCGACTCTCGCAATCCTCCTGCCACCCCCTCCGCACCCAAAAAAGCACGCCTCAGCCCAAGAATAAGGCTACAAAGGGAGCAGAATGCTGCAAACCCCCAGCCTCATTGCCCTGCTGACACCAATTCAAAGCGATGATCCCGGAACTAGCAATAAATCCTCCCCTTCATCACCGTCCAGAAACAGCCACCATGGCCCCTCTCCATCATCCTCTATATTCAAGAGGTAGCAGCCGCCGCTCCTCCGACCCCCTGTTCCTCCGCAGCCAAAGCTATTGCGAATTCCCCAGCCTCGATAATTTCTCGAGCTCGAGCTTCTTGTCCGCGAAGGGGTGGCCGGCCCCGAGGTCGAAGGCCTCGAGCGCGCCGTCAGTGGCGGCCCCAAGGGACTGGTCGGACCACGAGCACGAGCACGAGCACAAGGGCATCGGCGGCAGCGGTGGCGTCGTCGGCTGATGTTGCCCGTCAGCGGAGCGCTGAGGATGCGGCTGCCCCAGGACGAGCCCGGCGCCGGCGGTCTGGAAGAGTGAGATCAGGGAGAGGAGGGGCAGGTCGCTGACCAGGCGGTGGATGCGATGATCGAAAAGGGCGCGTCGTGGCCGTTGATGGATTGGAAGACATACGTGCGATTTCCCAGGAGAGGATTGATTAGGTACGGTATACTCTAGTTCTTGCCGCTGTAGTCGGAGTAATATTCATTCATTATTCAAAAGACGTGCTCTCCATCGCGGTTGTCCATTCCAACCTGTACTGTAGTTGATAAGATGGGAAAAGCAAACAAAAAATCCGCTCTCTCTCCTCTCCTCTCCTCTCCTCCCCTTGCCGCCACCTCCACCCAAACATACCATATATAACATCCATGATCTCAAAGTAGCGATCCAGATGTATGCCGGAAGCATTGGCGTCAGAGACGCGGGAGTATCATCTCAACGGGTTGCAGACTAGAGCAATCGAGAAAAGTGAGTCGAAAGGAAGATGGAAAGAAGGAAATATATTTAATCAGATAGTATGCGTGAGCTGGGGTTGATACCAATATCAATGTGCTCGACGTGTCTTGAAAGAGAAATCCATGCTAAGGAAAGCAGTGGATGATTAATCAAAGGAGTTGAAGTTTGTAGTAGTCCAAAGGCAGCCGCCTGAGGACAGGGTGCAGTGGCACAATACGAAGTTTTCGATAGATCCCTTCACCTGATCATCCCATCATATCCTGAGCGGTGCTGTTGTCGCTCGCTGTGGACGTGATAGAGAATGAGTGGACGATGTTGGGCTGGCTGGGTAATGGTTTCTGTACAGCGTTCATTGTGCACGGTACTAGGTCCACAGATAGAGAAGAGACTATATTGAAATAACAAAATTATGAGGTTTTATTGTCTCTTCATTGTTGTGAACTCACTGTCAAGTTTTATGGATTCGTTGAAATGTTGTGGGGCCTGGACGCCTGCAAAGTTAAGAACGGAGTAGGGCCTTGGCGCCCAGAGAGCTATTCATCCGAACTTTTTGCATCTTAGATTCTAGATAGCTACACGCCACCAATTGGGATTCAGAGTCATAGCGCTCCACAACGGCCCTGATTTGTGGGATTGTATATTCACGCTAGCGGAGAGTTCTTGGGGGGCACAAAGTACTCCGTACCACATACCTAAATGAGTGACTCGGAGCTATTAGTAGTGCTTTCAGCGTTGCACGCTTGGCGTGCTTGGCGTGATGAAATCAGAGTGCTTAAAATAACATTGATGTTATATTTAAGCTGGATGAATCCTTTGATGGTAATAAAATTTAGAAACGTCACTTTCAACAGTGTCAGGTGGTCAACTAGGAGGGGCGAATACGGCAGATGTCCGGTAAATATGGTAACCTTGCAGCTGTGCTGTATTGAAAATTGTCCTGCCAATATGTTGGACCAGAGGACCAAAAGCACCGCGGCTACAAGTGGCGGCTAACCTGCTATTTGTCTGACACAACACGATGCATTGCCATCGTGTATTATTATCAGACGGTCACGAACCAGTAGGTCTGTTGGGGTCACTTCGTGGTAACTGTCAGAACAGGACTGTTGTATCTTGAGTGCGCTGGCCCAGAGAAGGGCAGCTGGAGATCCATCCTACAAGGCCAGAGATCCCAGATGACGTCTGCTTACGACGCCCGTCATGTTCGGACCAGTGAAGAAAGACTTACAGATCCTTGGTTAGGGCAGGATGTTGCTCTCTTCCTACTTACTAATAGCTCTGTTCTCGTGTTATCACGAACACGCTTACTCTGCACCGCACCGTTTCTTACCTTGACCAATGAAAGACATCTCCGTGTCGAGAGCTTGGGAAGCTGTATGCTTACACCTCCTTATCACGAGAAGGATGCCGAATACTACGGTATCACAGATCAAATTTCAGCTGCTCTCTCGCATCTTGCGCAAGGGTGGTGTCCTCGAATATATAAACCCCCATTCAAGTCCCTTCAACATATCCATCCACAACCGACTTCAAGCACATATCTCAGTCTCAATTCCAAACACTCATCCAATTTCAACACCAAAGAACCACACGAGCAACAATGAAATTCTTTCTCGCTCTCACCTCCGCCATCCTGGGCGCTGCTCTCGCCGCCCCAGGACAAGAGATGCAAAAACGCCAGATCACCGAGGTGACCCTGTTTCTCTACGGAGCAGGAGACGCCGGATACAGCATCACTGTTCCCACTAATGGAGCTTCAATCCCAATCGGTGCGTAATGCTCTTCTCCGTTACCATGCATTGCCCGCAGGACTAACATGAATACCTACGTAACAGACAACCCGCTCTCCGTCAGCCGTGTCAGCACTGTCTGCGGCGCAACATGCTTTCTCACTGGTGCTCAAGGGTCGAGTGTTATGGTTCGATGCAACCAAGGGGCGGACATAGGGCCCCCACAGCCGCAGGTTAGTGCAATTTGCTTCCGCAATTAGTCTGTGGGCAGGGAATGTGGATGGAGGACATGAGAGATGATGGATGGGTGAGAAGAAAGAGGAAGTAAAGAAGGATCAGGAGGCAAGCTTAAAGCGGAGGTGTGGTCGCCCCTTTTATAAGAAATGTGAAAGCAGAAGCTATACCGACAGATTGCTAGCTAGTTTTGCATGCATAAAACGGCGGCTTTGACCTCGAATTCCTTTCAAGCACCGCACTCTCCTTTCTGTGTTCATGTTATTGCTCCGTGAACAGCACAAGAACCTTAACTCAGGTATTTAGCAGTACAAAAAGATCAATGCTCGGGAACGTCGAGCGGAACGTTAGCATCCCGTGGAGTGCTACAGTGGTTGAAGTATGGTGGTAGATATCCACGATACAGCAGAAATATCTATCTGACTGGGACTGTGAGTGTAGATAGTCCGGGACGAACGGGCCCTAAGAGGAATTGTTGGCTGGATTGCGTGTAGTAGAAATTGCACGGTCCGCTATCCAGGGTAGTATCATCAGATCAATGTGGTTGCATGCCTGGCACGGGACTCGCAACCGAGATCGAGAAGTATGGTCTCACCCCCATCAAAAACAGGCTCCTGTAGAAGAGTTCGTTGAGTGTGTCCGGACATCCAATGGTGCCTCGTCCTGGACATCGTCTGGTATCGCCGAGCCGCAAAGGTGATCAGATCTATTGGAAGTTCTCAGCAGCACGCCAAACGCGTTGCCATCATTTCATTGTCATGTTATAGCTAGGCGTCGTTTGCTGTTGCATCTTTGCATCTGTATTCGCATGACTGGAATGAGCTTATCTATCTAAAAACCCTCTTATCAGCACTCGAGGGCATTGATCGTGTGCAAAACCTGCGCAGAAAACTCTATCTGTTTCGAATGACTCCATTCCAGAAAGGCAGACAGGGAAGGGTGTATCGCACGTGGTGGATGTTGTGTTCCATCAAAAGTGTCTACCTGGTAAAAAAGCTTGAGCAGCTTGCTGGTTCCGGGTCGTCATCCTGCAGCTGGTAGATCTTGATTTTTGACACCAGACATCTGTCAAAAACTCAAAATATAATCGTCGAAGGAGTCCAGGAACTGCCATCAAACGCGTAGCAAACGACGCCGACGCCATTTCTATGGTAGTACATGGTCTCTTGCTCATATCATTTACTTGCACCGCCGTCTTTGCTATCGACGTCGACATCCGTCTTCAGACTAATGCTCCTTGTGTCGCGATGCAAGGAACATGCCAAAATCTCCCCACCTATATCAATTGATAGTAGTCCTTGGTTGCTTCTTCACTCTCGGGAGAGGCATTGGCTCCGCCAACGGTTGCTCATTCGGTCGCCTGGCGATGATATATTGCTGTTCCTCCGGTACACACTTCTCGTTTTTCGGCTGAAACATATCGATCGTCTCGCTGACAATCTCTAAACCCATCGAGCTGAGGAAGTCTCGTTGCCCTTGGGCGCTCAACATCAGGGTGGGAAGCATCTTGCCCATGAATGGAGCATCGTAGTCTTCTACATAGGTCTTTGTCTCGTCCCAGTGTGCTTCGTCCTTCACATGGCTATCACCTGGCATCTGTCCGAGCGCGACTAGTCCACCTTCTTCAAGGGCGTCCGCGAGTTTATGGACGACGGAGTGCAGATCAGCGTACGAAAGCTGAAGTTGAGCAAAAATGATCAAGATGCCGGCAAATTTCCCTTCGGGTTTGTACTCGAGCATGTCGGAGACGGTGAAAAATCCCCTGACTCGTGTTTGTGCCAATTCTACCATCTTTGGCGAGATGTCGAATCCGACGACTTCAAGACCAGCCTTGGACAGCAACTCTGAGACTGGTATTCCTGTCCCGCAGCCGACGTCAAGAATCCTGGAGCCTAAAGGCAGCAGAGAGATTACTTTTTTTACACACGCAATCTTGAATGGGTTGTCATGATAGGCTTTTTCGTAGTCGATATTGAGCTCATCGAAAGTCTGTAGGCCAGCAAGCGCGCCAGGCGTTGACATTGGGATGATGTTTGTTTGTAAATGCTGAAAGGAAGGTGATTGACTTAGATTCGATTCACCTTGGTCTGTATCGGGAGAGATATCCTCGAAACTCTCACGGGGAGCAAATCGCTGAAGGTGCCTGCAGCGCGAGGGTCTGATCGCACATTCGCTACTGATAGGACTAGGGATCTAAGTGGTCACTTCCAAAGGTATTTCTGGAAAGTAGAGCCGCCAACCTGAGCCGTTTCACGGCTGACAGAGATAAATCGGGGTTGTACTACCAAGTACTGGTCAACGAAACTGTGCCCCTAGATACTGGTATGTACCTTGCTGTATTCCGTACGGAGTACATCGCTTAGCTTGAGAGTTGCAGCACCAATTTTTTGGCGGCTCCAAGCCATCCGCGTCTGTCACTGCCTGGCCGCACTTAAGCGTACGGCATCCCGCTCAACTAATCATGAAAAAAGTTACTTTACTGTTACAGCCCGATGGCACGTGCCGGATATTTTGACCCAACTTAGGCATGTAGCCGTAGTACTATTTTCCAGACTTTTATCTACCGTTCCCATGCAGACTGTTTGAAAATTTAAAGAGAGCCGAGAAGATAATGGGCTCAGGTTTAGGATGGATGTTTGACTTCATATACCAGCGGTAGAACTGTATCACTTCTTCGAGATATGTACGCATACCGCAGACAACAAAGCCCAAATTGTGTCTACCGTCATAAAGGGGGGGGTCATTGTGAGATCAAAGACATGATAATGTCAATGTGGCACTGCTCTTAGTCTTCTCGTTTGACCAGCATTACAGGTCCAATGTATACGTGCCTCGCCTTCACAAAATAGTAGATAAGCGCAATAATTATGGTGCCACCGAACATGGTGGAAGACCAATTCATAGTCGACGCCACTACCGGAGTCGCGAGTGGCCAAAATGCGAAGAACCAGAGAGGGGTCAGGAACATGAGGGCTGCAATGTTGATGGGAAGACCGAATCTTCCCAGTGACCATCGTCGTGAGGGCAACGGCGGTCCTCGGAGCCGCCTCCAGATTAGACAGCCAATCGTAATATAGTATGACGTGAGAATAGAAACGCCTCCCAGAGAATTGACAGCGTGCAGAGCGACCGAGGAGCCAAGATTGATGCAAGCGAGCAGACAAGTTATGTTGCATGTTACAACAGCACTGTTTGTGTGTAGTAAGATGAGCATACGAGCAGTTAGTGTAACCTTACTCGATTGTCTGTGGAGGATTGTGAAATGACGGCAAGACTGGCCGAATGTGATCGAGAGATAGCAACTGCGTACCAGGCAGTATCGCCGGAAGATAACTTCTAGAGCCTGGATTTGGCGAATCGGGAGTATATTCCTTAGACAACCAGAGCCAATTAGCTTAGAACAATGAGCTTGGAATGTGGGCGATGAAGTTTGTCAGAGCTGTCTGAACAAATCAGATGTTTTGAAGTGTGCATCTTCACTCCATATAGCTTAATGCGGCGCTAGAAGTCACATTTCAGCGGTATGGTATTTTAGTATGACAGCTCAAAAATTCGATCCGCGGTCCCCGCGCCCTGGTCCAGAGCGGCGAAGTGCCAGTGGCGTCCGGATGGTGTGTGGCACCCACCGCTTGCTGGTCGAGTCAGTGAGGGGTACATCAATTACGGAGTAAGTGTGGTTCGAAACCCATCGGCGCCATCTTTTGGCGGAGTAGTTGATGTGTCCCTTATCTGTTAGAGCAATCAATCTTCGGTAACGTTACTAACTGACATGTGCAACAGACCCCCATTCGCAACAAAAATCCGTGGCGCTTTGGCTTTTACCACATATATCCAAGGTTAGAATTCTTTGAAATAGTTCAAGTAGGCATTATGTGAACAGACATTATTTGGTTTTGACCATTCAACCTATCTCTGTGTTAGTTGTAATCAACCTTGTAAAAGGACAGGTGAATTGAAATTAGTGGCTTGGAGGTTCTAACACGCATGGAAATAGCCAGCCCTAAAGCTGTTGCCGGTGCGGGTGTGTTGCACAAGCCAGTTTGTAACGTTATTCTCTCTACACTAGGGCGTGACTTATGCGCTGCCCTTGAAGGTCGGCTTAACCTGACCAATGCCTTCAATCTCCCTGAACAACAACGGAAGTACCTTGCTCAGGCAAAAGGATTCAGATGGCTCAATTGAAGGAAGAGGCTGAAAGTTGGATGGGGACTGACTTTGAATTCAAGTGACGAAGTTGAAAAAGGTTTGAAACTTACATCGACTTCGACCATCTGTGATGACAGATGTGATTGGGTCAGAATTTTGGTACTTGATTGCAAGTTTACCTCCATCGTAACCCGTCTGTTTTCTGTCAGATCTCACATTTCTACGCCTTGAGTCTTTGGAAGTGCCAAACAGACTTGCTACGTTTTCTTCACCTAATGAAGAATTTTTAGTTCTATTATTATCTTTTACTTCTAGCTGAGCAGTGTGAAGACAGTCATGTCCAGCCCGAGCTCTGATTTCTCTGTTCCTCCTGGGTATTCCGCTCCCCTCGCCGTGGTGACTGATACCGACCATTCGGCATGGCTCTTCATTGCTACAGCCCTGGGTCTGTCTTGGACTCTACTATTCGCCACCATCAGAATATTTATTCGCCGGACAATTGCTCCTGGAGTTGGGCTCGATGATGCCTCACTAGCCGCAGCAACAGTGAGTCAATTGAGTTGTCCTTACCGCGTTGATCGGTGCGATGATCGACAGATCTTCGAGGTCTTATACTAAACCTAAGCTACAGGTAGTGGCAATTATCCAATCGTCGCTGGTGCTGTCCATGAGTTCTGGCGGCTTTGGAAAATCGATAGAAATCGTGCAGCTGAGAGCACAGACAAGAGTACAAGAGGTAGAAGTGCTTGCACAGACCCCCACAGACTGATTCGCTCTCGCTGATTCTCGTCAAAATCTGTACTGTGCGAGCACCATATTCTTCATTATCGGTCTCGGCTTATCGAAGCTTTCGGTCTTCTTCTTTCTTTTACGTTTGACGCAGGCCAGACACCAGAAGCGAATCTTGACTGCTGCAATAACTTTCTCGTGCGCGTGGACAATTTGTTCGATCTTTGCTGTTGCACTACAATGCACTCTCATGCGCCCTTGGATTTTGATTAGCCAAAAGTGTGCAGGCGCGGTACGATTTGAACCGTCCAGATTATTCTGGTGGCGATAGGCTGATATTTCCTGACGGTGCAGTTCCTACGATGACAAGTCCTCTGCGTGTTTGACATAATAATCGAAATCAGCTTTCCCAGTATGGCCATTTATCTCGTTTTGGGCCTTCAGACTTGGAGATCGAAAAAGGCCGTGGTGGGCGCTTTTGCCTCCCGTCTTCCGTTAGTCTTCCCTTCTGAAGAATTTAAGCTCAAATACACCACGACATTTAGCTGGCTGCTGATACGTGACATAGGATGATTGTTATTATTGCTTTCCGCCTCGCTACATTCGACGAGGCTGGCTTCACCACGCACCCCACCCTTCTCGAAGATCTTTTCGTTGTATGGACACAAGCAGAGCTCAACTACTCAACCATCTCCGCCACAATCCCCAGCCTGCGCCCATTTATGAACAATCTCAACACACAGTTCGGCGGCCTCGGTCAAACATCGAATCAGGATGATTATGGCTTCGGTGAAACGGGCAGCTACCAAATGTCAAACCTACAGTCAGGGACCACTTGGAATGTGAAGCACATATCAGCACCCACCTTTGATGGAAACGGTGACGCATACGGTTGTGACGCGTGGGTAGCTGTTGAGGTGATCAACAACCGGGATGGCAAAGAGAGAGACACAACAAGACGAACTAGCGGGGATGAAACTAATTACGACAGCAGCGATAGTGATCGCATGGTCATCAAAACAGACACTACATTCCTGGTGGCGCATGGGGATTAAGGGCTTGAAAGAAAGCTATTTCAGAGAGACTATTCTTTCTAAGGGTGCACCTGTAGATTATCCGGCGGTCTCAATGGATTGGAGGAGTGATTAAGCGACTAGATCTTGGTGTGACGCCACCTCTACTTTTTGTATAATGAGGTTTGGGATCTTTGGCAGCAGCACCTGGCGTTCAAAACGGTTGCGATAGAAAGTTAGAATGCAGCGTATCACATATGGGGAGTAGAGCAGAAACTCGACGACTTTTCGCTGGGTCAATTATCATTGAGTCCGTCGGTTGACGCGCCTACCCCTTGGTCTGAGATGGGCTACGGGTCCGGCAGATCGCCAGGCAGTCGCTCCACACTTTCATTCCCTCCTAATGACTTCATGAGCAGCTGGAGGAGGAGTACTGGATGAACCATGGTGACAATTTTCTCCTCTACAAGCACAAGAGACAAGAACGAAGTAACAACATAAGTTGTCAACCAGATGAGGTTGTTTAGCGCGGCTATCCGTGGCCGCGGTCCGAAGGTCCTCCGGTCCGAGGTATCCAAGGCGTCCTTTTGGTTCAAGTCAAGTATATAAAAAAAGTTGGGTGTACCTCGAACCTACCCGCACCCTCCCTCTGGAACCTTTGCGCTCAATGCCATGCTTAGGACGCGTGGATGACCTGAGCGGCTCATAATTCTTCGATGCCATCGATTCTCTCGACCTTATACGAGGAATCGCCGATTCCGCGATAACAGCTCTACCATCCGTCGGACAGTGGTATCGAGTTGTCCATTCTCCTAGGTATCCGATATAAGAACAGTACGTAGTACACTTATGAACATGCAGCTCGCGAGTCCAGTCACAAGCCAAACTACACCACCTTCATGCATTCACCAAGCAATTTTGCGTCCTACTCATCTCGAGTTCCTACAGCTCTCTCTCGTCTACCCGCATGCTGCTAAATCGATTTCAGAAGCATCAGAAGAAGCTCAGCATGGTTTTCATGTAGAGTACATCTAATCTCGGTTCGTACAAGTCTTGTAAGAGCTGTTATTGTTGAAAGACATACTACTGAGTAGCGACAGCAATTCTCGATATAACGCCAAGGTTGGGCAAGAGTTTTACAAGGTACTCCGTAGAGAGGAGGGAAAAGGGAAAGGGGTGTGAAGTCGGTGGCGGGATTTGTCTTGGCCCAAGTACAGTCAGCTCAAGCTGCCAATTCAGGCTGCCAATTCATCATCGTTGATATCGTTACGGCTGAATCAATGATCTTGCGATCTTCTTAATTGACGCTAGGTTGACACCTCATCTATCAGGCAATAACAAGGTAGATATCATCACCAATCTCTTCCTGACGCAATCCATCCTACCCAGACCCGAGTCTTAGTCCAGGAACCGGCCGGCATCTCCTTTGAAAGCTCCTCATCCTCATCTGATCCTTGCCCTGACAAGTTACTACGTACATCGTACATCTGCAAATGATTACCGGTCTCTGTGAGTACACTATACGAGTACAACCTGCGCGGCTATATCAGACAGTAAACCTCAACTTATTATCGAGCTTGGGAGGGATGGGGCACTTGTGTTGCCATGTAGAGTAACTGATTACTACGTAGCTCGGCCGGGCTCTCCGGACACTGGCAGTACATGAGTATTTAGCTCCGGGCGAATCGTGATGCTTGTTTACTGTGGTGGTTGGAAAGGCGCAAGGCTCTTGGACGTATTAAACTTGCATAGGATGGAGATCATCATTGTCATGCTTGGGACACTGATTGTAATGGTGGTTTCGCAGTATGCCTGCTTGTCTGGCGGTCTCTGTGTATGCACCTCAGCCACAGCTTGCATATTCAACACTCCTAGACGAACCGATCCAACCGAAGCGAACCGCAATGCAACAAGGGCACTGTATATGAAAGATACTCAACCCATGATAAAATGAATCCCTACATCCCAACCCGCAAAGAATTACTCGACTGATCGCGTGCCTTGAACCGAAAAGACTCATCAAGTCGAGCATCTTACTTGCCTTGGTCTTGCCGTGTAGACGCAACTCCTGGACATATAGAGAGGAGAATTGTCTCCAAATGGGTTGAAAGGCCTGACTTGTGAAATATGTCGCCCACGCTATGAGAAACTGAGCTTCTGCTGGCTAGTCAGAATGGGCGGAAACTTCGGTCACTTGGACCACTCACTGCACGCAACCCAACCTCACCCCGTCCCACAGACTGAATACGCAATGATGACATTCTTCAAAACATACCGACTGTCTCCATGGCTGTGAAGGACAGTGCTCGAGCTCCGGGGAACGTATACCTGCCTCGGCCGCACTTGAATCTGCCGGAAAAGCGTTGGCTACGTTACTTCAAGTCTGGCCGAGATTCGAGCCAGGAATGGCGAGATCTCTGCTTCTCAAGCAACAACCATATCCTTCTCCTTCACATTCCGCCGAGTCATACTCACCTCGCACCTCCGGCACATCCTCACCCACAAGATATGGAGGAATAGTCTTGCCATTTGGTCTGACCCACTCCACCACCACTCTCACTCCAACGTTCTTTTCCTTACCTAAATGACCCAACTCTCGAACCAACCGCCTCACCCTCGCCACTTTATCCTTCCTAATCTGCTGCTCCGTCGCCCTCAGCCTCCTTGCCATGTCCCGCATCCCAAGCAGCAACTCATCATCGATCAAGATCAGCTTCAACGTTTTCAAGCTTCCGATGCCGTGAGAGCTTTTGTTGCGGAACGCACATTTAAAGAATTGGATCATGTTCTCCCACCATTGGCGTGGTACCTCGGAGTATGTTAGCATCGTCGTTGTGTCCAGGTTTCCCGTGTTCATTTGGGGTCCAGCGCGATGCACCAGGTCACACCAACTCGGTGCTTCAAGGGTGGTCGCGCGTGGGTTTTGCACATGAGAGAATTCTATGGACTGGAGATTTGGGAAGGGGTTTAGATCTAGAGGTGGGACGGAGAGGAGGTAACCTATATTCGAACGGGTACGCGCGACGCGGAGGTGCTGCAGCTGGGGTTGGAATGTGGCTATCGGGTGGAGGGCGCGGGGCGAGGTGAGGCCGGAGTAGTAGTGATCGTGGATGTAGCGGGCGTAGTGGTTTGCTTCGGTTAGCGCGAGGGATGTGAGACGACGGGGGAGGCGGAGGAGGTGGTAGAGGCCCGATGGGTCGATGTCGCACTCGATGAGGTTGAGAGTGTTGAGCGGAGTGGTGTTGATGAGGTTGTCTCCCTGGAGTTTGGGATGCAGATGTGCCGGTGGGTCGATGTTGGCGCAGGATATGGTGAGATGGGTGAGGACAGGGTGGAGGAAGATGATAGAGTAGGGGCCGAGGTGGTACAGCGAACTGTCCCTGTCAACGAAGTGAAGAGTGCATGAGCGAAGTTTTGGGAGGATGTTGCTACTAGGCTGCGCAGCTTTGACGAAGAGTCTGTTGTATTCTAGTTGTTGCGCAACCCAGGGCAGGCGGTCAACTGGGTCCACCGAGTTGCAGTCTGGCGTCTCGACTACCAGGTCTTCCAGTTTGGTCATCATAGGGACCACCTTGGCGAGCTCTGGTAGGCCGTCGAAGTGGCGGTATTGACACGCATTCTGCAGGTTTCGGATCAAGGTGGCTCGAGCGGGCCTGCTCATGACAGCGTAGGCGAGCTTCTCTGCTTGCCCGCCCGTGCGTATCAAGATGTCTTTGTAGATTCGAGGCTCTGCCACTTCATGGAAAATCTTGTTGAAGAGCTTGTTGACGAGAGCTAGAGAATGAAGATCTTTGATCGTGCTGACATGCAAGACGACCAGCTGGATTAACTCATATGGCAGGAATTCCAGTATCTCATATACCGCTTCAGACGGTTCAGGCGCTTCAGGACTTTCCGGCATCTCAGTATATGGGGGGGCCTGGTCATTTCCAGAAGGGTGAACGAGCCACTCGCCTGAAGAGTCGTCGGAGACGGTAGACATGGGAGATAGACGATTCGATGAAGATGGATGCGAACGGACAAGGTGCGAGAGAAAGTAGTGTTTAATGGAGTGCATGACCACCAGTTCTCTGGCAGAGATGGAGATGGAGATGGGGGTGAAGCTGGAGCTGGAGCTGGAGCTGGAGCTGGAGTTGGAGCCGAAGCCGGAGCTGGAGCTGGAGCACCAGGTACCCAACTAACATACTACGGGGGCCGGAGGGCCTGAAGTAATGTTAGTCTGGTGCTAGGAGCAGCTAGTTCTCATTCTGATGAGTCAAATAATTGCATCTAACTTCTTTTGGACATAGCTGCTCATGCTCTGGAAACATAACGTAGTATGATGTTCAGGATTCTTGCCAACGAAGATAAGATAGGGCTTAATAGCCCTTTCAGTACGGAGTCGTGCCCCAAAAGTAGTCAAAATACGCTAAGAGATAGTTTGCCAAGATAAAGGAATCAATTTGTCCTTACATCGATTCTTGGAATATTACTCTAAACATTCCAGGGGCTAAAACCCTTAGCCAGCCTAAAGCGCCACAAGAAATGCTACTACTCTGTTCCCTAAGTAATCTTTATTCTAGGGCACATTGACCCTAAAATTAGACAGCTAAGGGCTAAGGGTTATCTAAAGCCTCACTGCTTAAGGTGTCCACAGGCCTAAAGCTTATAGAGAAAGAGATGTCAAATAATATGATTACTAAGAGTAAACCTCTTGGCATATATATCCTTAGTGTAGTTTGACTACTTTTGGGCATAACTCTGTATTTATACACTTAATAATAGAGACCCATTAAGTGTTATCTGATGCCTGAGCCACTAAACAACCCATAAAAGGGTCAATGTCAGGAACGCCTAGGGTCTTGAGCGGTGTGACAATCTAGCGTACGAATACTATGCGCTTTGCAGTCGTAAAGCACTATCAGCAGTGGCGACTAAGGATAGGCTCCCGACTTCAATAAGTCGAACGATGGAGAAACTGGCTCCTAGAATGCAGAGTTCTCCTTTTGCGCGTGCGCGCACTAAGCGTGCGTAGCGTGCTTGGCACACTTGGCAGCCTTGGCGCGGCGTAACAGTCAAAATAACGTATTTTGATGCTATTTGACTTATCTAAAACCCTGTTTCATCCATATTGTAGATATCCTGCGGTTCAGCTGCGTATTGGCTGCGAAGCTGTTCGAATTCGCCGAAAAAGCGTTCAATAACGTCAGAATCGAGGACTATCATTCATTTAATATCCATATGTCGATTTCGACACATTTTGAGCTCTGGATGGCGAGCAATTGAATGCTCTATATAATGCTTGCCAAGTTGAATTCTATCCCCCTTGCTATATAGCAATTTGGTGACCATTCGACGAATTTGAGCATAATTTGGGCATAGATGCTGCCTCTGGAGGTCTCAAAAATATTGAATAAGCACTCTTTCTTCTTGTTTTGAGAGGCGTTGCGAAATGCGATCGGTTTCTGCGATAGAGGGTCACCCTGCGCGTCGATGGGCCACGGTCGAATTCAGAACGTTGGAGTAATTCGCAGCCTTGCGAATTGAGCTAAATAGCCCTATATCGACGTCATTTGATGCATTCTGAATCAAATGTTCCTTATTCGAGTCCATTTGGAGCTATTTTGGTGGAGCTATAGCTGTTCGAAATTTGAGAGTTGCCGACAGTGCTGCGCGAAAAATTGTCTCGCCAAGTGGTAGTGTACGTTCAGAAGTTTAACAGTATTCTATAAACCTGGTATGCCCAGCCCGTACATATCAGCATTTCAAGTGTCCGGTGCCATGAGGACTATGGATGGTCTGGGATGTTGCAATGATTTCCTTGCGCTTCATGTCATTTGATACCCGTCTGAGGTCCAGTCCAGCATGATATTGTTCTCGTAAGACTTGGTCAAACGCTGTAGCTGTGGGTGGCCAGACTAAGGTATGTTGTGTGCCCCGAAATAGCTCACGTTTCAGTATTGATAGGACCTGTTCCGGACATCGATGCGCTGTGGCTTAGAATTTCCAGATTCATCCCGAGCATCCGCCACAGCCGCTGTATCGGAAAAGCATTTCCTCCCATGCAGTTCCTGTAGTGTGTGAAGAAAATGAGCTTGACCCGGGCACATGTCTATCCAAGGGTTGGTCCCCAGAACAGTGTCCTCCAACTGTTCATGGTGGGTTGCTCTCAGCTTCCAAACCTTATTCACCACCCAAAGGGGGTAGCTTCCCGAGATTCGAACAGAGTCCCCCACCTGAAAAAGGCAATGTCATCAAATCTGACCTTTGTCTTGCTGAATTGAGCATTAAGGGTAGCTTTGATATGCAATTTCTTGGTTGAATGCCTTGTGAAGCCTCTGTGCATGCCCAGGCGCTGACGTGGTGTACATACTTGGGATGAGCAGGTTCACATTCTCGTTCAAGATGAAAAGAGTGAGGATGCCAGTCCTCAAGCCTGCTGGTATTGGGACACGCATGGGATTCGCTGCCTCTTATGTCTTTTTGGTCTGTCCTTCATGTCGATCATGTGCTGTAGCATGCGCTATATAATATCGTCGGGTCTTTCACCCATTCCACAGCTGTCAATCGGTCTGGCAGCTACTGGATACAGTCGTTTCTGTCCAAAGGGTGGAATAGGGGTGAGATGAGTCCTTGTCCGGTATACAGTCAAACTGTACTGAAGAGCAATATTTGCAACGTCTCAGCACTTTCCCCTGGGTGCACTTCAACAGGGCTACCCAGTCCTTCGCATTGGCGAGACGGACAAAAGCCCTTCATATCCACTGGTCTTTGTTTTCTGAGATGGTATGCTTCTACTTCACGAGAAGTGGAAGGGGAAGGGAGGAAGGAGCATAAGTAGGTGAAGAGAAGCCAAGGAGGCTGGGCAGTGATAAGCAGTGAGACTCCTCCCCACATTCCTCCCCGCACCCCGGGGCATCAAAATAAAATTGGAGAAACTCTCAAACCCATCTCTTTTGTCGCGTCTGGTTCTGATGGCCATATCGTTCAACTCCTGGATACAACCTACCTCCTATTTAGCTGTCGTCGAGCTTATCAGAGAACGGATGGAGAGCGCTATGTGATCGCCCGAATCTGCTGCAAATATGTCACAACCCTTTCAACCACCAGCAGTCAGCACGTCACAACCAAGCAGCGCTCCAAAAGATCGGGACGCGATCTTCAGCAAGATCTACAACTATCCATGGGCTCAAGACTCCGATTTCCAGACTGGCTTCTCTTCTATTGCTGGAGATACGGGAAGGAACGCTTCTGATAATCCAGTCTATCACGAAACCGATCTGCTGCTCCAGGCGCAGTGTTTCTACTATGCACGGTTCGAAGCACGCAACCCCTAGAAGCACGAAAGGGACTCTGACTGACGGTAAGCAGAAAATACAACTTACCAGATCCAGTCGACGTTGCAGCCTACAAGTCATGGCTAAGTACTGAGGCACGCAGTCAGCCCACAGTCGAACAAACAAGACCCAACCTCCACGAACCACTCTCCAATCAAGATACAGCAGCTGAAGGCACCCTCCCCCAGATCGACGGAACCTCATCACCAAACTCAAATTCAAAATCTGACCTAGACCCCTCAACCCGTCCAACAACCTCCTCAACCTCATCCTCAAACCCATCACAACAAACCTCCACCGCCACCTCCACCGACGAAACCACGCAGCCAGCCGCACCCTACCCCACCAACTTTTCCTCCATAGTCGACCTGATCACGCGTGGCCAGCCCATCCCCGGAATAGAGAACATCCCAGATACAGTCCTCGACCCCAGCCTCTCCCAGCCAGACAGCACACCCCAGAGGCGGAAACCGTGGGAGAAAGGGGACGAGGAGAAGGAAAAGGGAGAGGAAGAGGAGAAGAAGGACGGGGAGGGTGCTGGTCCCGAAAAAGAGACCCAAACATTGTGTAATGGAAAGACAAAACGTTGTACAGTGCGGTGAACCTGTCTGATTTGTTTTTGCAAAGTTTAGCCATTCCAAGAAGCAAGCAAATGGTATTGGAGGGCTCCATGGCTTCACACAGGGAGCAAGGTAAAACATATCTGCTTTCTGTGCATAGGCAGATAGGAAAAATGCAAATACCTTACCCCCTTCGTATGCTAGGCAAGTGAATCTAATTAGAGCACCCATGACTTGCTGCATCCTACTGACTTGGCCCCTGCAGCATCCTACTACTGTGTTACGCCAGTCACTTGAATCATAATGTACAAGGGGCAAAAGTCATGAGGAGCAATATATTTGGGGATTAAAGCACATTGATATTCCTCAACTCGCAAGAGCTGTTGACTGCATAGCTAATGTAACTGGATTTGCTGCTCGATTGCATCGATCAAAGTACATACATGCATCCATGTTGCTGATTGTCGTTGGTGGTAGCATGATGTGAACAATGACCATATGCTCTGCGTGCTGAAGCTTTGCTTCCTTTTCGCTGTGTGAACTTTTGTAGGGGGGAAATAAAACATGCATGTGGGGAAAGACATAAGTTTCTGTTTTGTGTGATGATCTTTGCCGCCCAAGTTATCTTTCGATGCCAACTCGGCTTTGCCACATAAACTTTCTCTTTCCAGATGTGTGTGATAACATGAAGCAATTTGGGGGGAGGTAATAGAATACATGTGGGGGATAGTGTGCAGAAAAGGGTGATATGGTTTGCCAGCAGAAGCAGCCAACATGTTTTGCTAAGCCAACGAACATGACCAGCTTCGTTCATGTTGATCCTTCAAGCGTATTCCAAAGCATCAGGAGATGATCCCTATGCGTATTGACAATCCTTAGAATACCTTGATCTCTGCAAAATGGAAACAGTAAGGTAAACAAATTGCCGGAGACGTCGAAGAGAGCGTTGATTCAGTGTTCTTGTAGCTGTGTCGCGGAGAGTAGAGACAGCTATGGAATCGTCCGTTCCTTCTTGTCCCGCGGTTTGCATGTGTGAAGAAGCCGACCTAACGGTAGCGACCCCAAGCACCGCCACGAGGCTGGCCTGGTGCGCCGAAAGGATTGACGATGACACCGGGACCAGGACGAGTGATGGAGGCCGGGTTACAGCAAAGCATTGCAACACGAGAGCCGAATTTGGAGCCACGAAGGGAGACCATGTGCTTGCTGCATACATGTTAGCTGCTATATGACCACCCAAACAGATCATTGCTTACCGAATGTGGTTGGCGACCTGCTCACGTTGGTGGTGGTGAGTGTTCATGAGGATCCACTGGACCAAATAGTTGCCGTACTGATCACCAGAGACTAGCATGCATTAGCTGAGCCGACCCACCAAGATATTCTGGTAGAAGCACTTACTGTCAATGAGGGGAATGCGAGGACGATCAGGATGGGCAGTCGTGACAACACCAAGGTAACGGTCCATGAATTCGACACCACCGATCTTGAGGCACTTCTCCACGACCTTGGAAGCAAACTGGTCGATGCTGTAGCTGTAAGCATTGGCAAGAATGTGGTCGATGACACGGCGCTTGTCAGGTGGAGAGCCATGCTCGCACAGGTGCTGGATACACCAATTTCCGAACTGGCCATGAGCAATAAGATCAATGCTGGCAATGACTTCTTCAATGGCAGGGCGCTAAAGGACCAAGGGTGTTAGTAGCATCACGGGGCAATGGCTGAGGCATGACTTGCCTTTTCCTCCTCAACACAGTTCTCGAAGATATTCTGGACCACCAAGCTACCTGTCTCGCCCAGTGCAACCTCGTGCCACATACCACGAAGAGCCTCGTTGACCTTGAGCATGATTTGAGGTGGCTCCCCACTCCAGCGCAACTCAAAGAGTTTCTGCCAGACGTGACAAGCATAGCGATGGATGACGGTCTCAGGAATGCGACGAAGGAGTTCACGGACCATGTCAGCCTTGTGAGTTTCCGGAACAGAATCAAATGCCTTCTGAACAACATGACAACCGAAAGCATCCATGCTGAGGGAAATAACGTTGCCGTGAATAGCATTGGCGATTGCAGTGACCTGGTCGGGTGTGCCGTGCTCGAAGCAGCGCTGGACCAAGAAATTACCGAAGCGGTTAATCATGAGTGGGTAAGCTTGGTTGACGATTGACTCGACGATATCGAACTTCTGCTCCGCAGTGCCAACCTTGAGCTTTTGTTGAAGGAAGATCGAAGCCTGCTGGTCATTGCTGCAAACAATTTTGTCGACAATGTATTTCCAGTCGCAGGAAACTGACTTGTCAAGTAGACGACGATAGTTCATGGGCTCGAGGGGAGTAACATAGGTCTGACCAACTGTGCTGTTCGTCTGCGTGGATGTTAGAACGTTGCATTATCAGGAGTGTTGGAATCTACCTGTGACCAAGCATTCCCCAGGTTCGGAATGGTGCTGAAGTCAGACGCAGTTGGAGACAATGGTGACCCAATAGGGCGAGGCTGATATCCAAGAGGACCACTGAACCCCAACGAATTCATGGCAGATGTGGGAACGGGTGGAATTGCTGTACCAAGGCTGACACCAAATGGACCTGCTCGATTGTTGTAACCGGAGGTCGGGCGGTTGTACTGGCTTGCTGTACGACGCCCCATGTCGCCGCCAGCATTGAATCGAGCATTGTCATCACCAAAACCGAAACGACCTTCAAAGCCATATGTGGGCAGAGTTGGACCAGAGAAGACACGCTGACTTGCAGGAATGGCTCCTTGATTCGCTTGCATTCCTGTCACAGCTGGCCATGCTCCCATCGTGTTGCGATTATCCATGATATTGGTCGGCTGTGGCAATGGTTGAGGAATATTTGTGCCGTAGGTGGGCTGGTTTGGTCCATTCCAGTTGCCACGACCACGGTTGTAGTTACCCGCAGCTACACCATCGATGTTGTCAGAGCGATAGTCTTCTCGAGGGTGCCACGGGTCAGGACGAGCAGCAAAAGGTCGAGCATTGGCATTGAATGGTCCCTGAAGATGGTTGATGGTTGCCTCGTTCCTATCACCACGGTCGCCAAAGTCTGCCTCAGATGCTGGACCCATAGCTTGGTCGATGGTATGCTGGAGATTTCGGGATTCCGCAAGCTCTTGTTCCTGTCGTGTGATGACAGACTTTGCTGCTGCAAGTTCTTGCTGGACACGAAGAATGTCACCGCCATTCAGATTCAGTGTGTTCGGCTCCTTTACATCAACGGGTGATACCATGCGGAAAGATTCAGTAGCCTGAGCGAAAGGGTCAGACGCAGAAGATCGGTCTTGTTCATTTTGAACATTAGGCCCAGACTGTCCTTTGTTGTCAAGCTCTTGCTTCTTCACTTCTCCGTTCTGCACCTGGAGATCAGCAATCAACTTTTCCTTGAGTTTCTTTGCCTGTTCTTTGGTCAAAGTGGATCGAGCGCCCTCTTGTTTGCCTCTGACCTGCATCTCATTCATGCGATCAAGGATGTTTTCCACGTAAGCAGGGTCGTCATGCTTAGGGATGCCGTTATTCTCAGGTGTGACTCTCTGGAAAGATGAGTTAGTAAGGATAGAGGACAAAGGCTAGCGGGTGTGCTTGGAGATGACTTACCGTGGTGCTGATCTTTCCCTGAGTGTTGACGAGCATGCTAGATTGCAGCGGAGCTGGACCCGCTCCGGAAACACTGCCTTGAGAAGCCTGAGAAGATGATGTTAGCTTGGAAAGGTGCTATGGTTGAAGATAGAAATAGGTTGTGGTGTTGTTCGTTGGTCAGCTCATGGTCAGCTCAGGCTTACCGAGCTTGGTGGTGTTTCCTTCTGATCATCTTGGTACTGGTCAAGAATGACAAAATTGGCAGAAGACTTCTTGCCTAGCTTTGGCGACCCAGTGGAGAGTGTGGCCGCCATCGCCGCTTGCTGAGCGTGAGATCAGATCGGCGCGCTGATACAGGTATAGAATAGAGCTGAACCTGAAAAAAATGCAAGAACTGAGGATCAAATCACGACAGCGACTGCAAGGATAGACCACGCAGACGTTTGAACGACTAGTACCAGGGTAGGGCAGACAGCCAGGTGAGGGTGAAAAAGTGGATGTGGGTTGCAAGACACAAAGATCGGGATCCACGATGAGATGGAGATGAAGAAAGACGAACAGCTTTGACAAGGCAGGTGGAGCTCATCTTACTTACAGTTTGTGACTGCGCTTTTCACACGATAGAAGGGGTTTGTTGCTATTGTCAAAGGAAGCGACGTTATGCAACGCCGCGAGATATTGAGGAATGCTGGGTGATGGTAAACAAGAAGTTGAAGGGGAGTGCGAGTTTGTGGAAGGAGGAGATGGTGTTGAGAAATATTGACCTTGAGCTCAGTGTGTTCCTGCCAGAAGGGCAGCCTTGGCGTAGACAGTGTTCCTGAACACCGCCAGCCAGAAAAAAAACAATGGCCAACACCGCTTGACAGGGAGAACACAATTATCAGCCCACGTGGCCGGGGTGCTGCATCCCTTTCTGGCATCAGCGTTGAAGAGTCTATTGATTAGGACAGCTCTGTCTGCTGGTGCTTAAGGTATGTAGGATGCTTGAGAAATCTGCCATGCATAGTCAAAGAAGCCCATTGCTAACACTCCTCCAACACCCTTCCACCTGGCATCATTGTCCAGAACTATGAAATCTGGCTGTCCTGCTCCTGTCAATATAGGCACCATGCGGACTGCCTGCTGCAGACCAACACTGTCATAGCCCCAAAGAACCAGTTCAAGATTCTCATTGTGAAGTGGCCGAAGAAAAGCAGTCCCAAGGCCTGCATGTGAAGGTATCCGCTTCAGCTTGTCAACGCCTGGTCTCCTTATCTCGATGCCGTTGGCATGTACTTGGATGGGAAAGTCAGCTAAGAGGGGGAAAAGAACAGCGTTGCCCAAGACAAGAGTGATGACATTCCCGCAATTGGGGCCTTCAGAATATTGCTCAGGGGTAACAATCTCGGCATCAGCACGATAGTATTGGATCAGGTTCCGGCTCACTTGTAATGCAGCTTCCTGAGCTCCGTCTGAGCACACCTGCATTTTAAAAGGTGACGAGGTTCTCAAAATTGCATCCAGACTCCCTCGTTGCCTTCCATAACGAGTAAATAGACATTTCCAGTTCTGGCCGTTCACCATCTTCCATTTGTCATTTTGTCTGACAAGGGCTACTTCTTCTGTGGCGTTGGTTGTGGGAATCTGGATTGAGGTTTCATCAACCAGGAGTGCTTTAGGCTGTTGGACTCCAGTGACAGGAAAGCAAAGGTGCATGCGATGCATGTTTGATGTTTTGATATGCCAAAGACGCTCTTCATCATCTCGATGAACACTGAGCGTGCCGAGATAGTCTGGTGATTCCAGCTGGTCAGCCAAAATGCCCATTCGGTAACCAGTATCGCCAGAGTTGGGCACACAAAATCTAAAGTCCTTTGGGATTTGTCTTCTTGAAGTGTCAGAATCCAGAATAGACATGTAAAAGGCCCGAAGTGGACCAGTTGTCATAACCCCATCAAACCAGTGGCCCTGTTCGGACAGTTCCATATACGTTGACGGACAGCCGCTCTCATGGAGAAGACTGTGAATAAGTCGTGAGTGATATGGAGGAACGTTGTCATCTTCGGCACCATGCTGTTGATAGATAGGGATGCCCTTCATGTTTTCCACTAAAAGCTCATGGCGGTAGCTGCTCAAAGAGTTTTGAACAATTGACTCCACCAGTGGGCTGACTTCTCTCCACATCAGGTATGGAACATAGTTCTGGATGGAAGAGTAGCCAGAAAGAGCTGCAGTAGCAATAACTTTGTCTGGCTGGTGTGTGGATATAAACCACGCACCTTGTCCACCATTTGAATGGCCAGTCACGAACCAGCTTTCGGTGTCAACGCCTGGTCCTGACCAGTTCATGTTACGGATCCATTGAGGTATCGCTGAAACGGCTGCTGTGACATCTGCGTAACCCCACACATGCCAGTCATCACCACTCCATGGGCTCATGCCAGTTGGAAATAAGACCCAAGCATCTAGCTCAGGCACAGCATCCAGCATATGACGTACTTGGTGGCTGTCCGATTCTAGACCGGCACCATGAAGGTTCATAAGGATGGGAAGCCTTGGCTTTATCACATTGCTTGATGGAGGCCGTAGGATGGCATAGGATACTGTGCCACTTGGATGTAAGAACGTAAACTTATGGGGGCTTTGAATCAGTCTCTGACAGAAATTAAGCTGGAGGAAAGGCGTGGCCTGCTCGAACTGGTGGCTCGTCATCTTATAAACAAAGGCTATCCTGATACCTTGGACCACGTCGACAGAGCAAGCACTGAAGTAGAGCCCCACAGGTCGTGATTGACCAGGCGCAAATGATACAGATGACGGACTTAGTAATCTGATATTTGAAGAGTCCTTCTCTAGTTAGTAGCTTGGTTAATATAAAGAACAGGGTAGCGTACGAACATTATAACTTCGTACAGCAACAATACTAACCCAGTCTTCAGCCGCATTGCATAAGATAACAGACGCATATGGGCTTGTCAATTTCCCATTGATCACGTCCGGCAGAATAGTAGACTTATCAACAACATTCAAGCCCCTATCGCACCGCCCGAAACTCAACCGGACAAAAATCGAAGGACTCCCAATGCCACCCATGGCTCGAACATCACGAATCAAGCGTAGATCAATCTTGTTCTTACCCGGAACCAGATCCAAGATCATGGGTGCACGACAAAATCCATAGACGTCACCCCCAAAAATGGGACTGTCATTCACGGCGAGCTCGAGAACATGCTCGGCAGAGAAAGCCACTCTATGTGAAGAGTGCCCTGTCAAATCAATGAAACCGCGCGCATATGCTTGATATTGTAATGCTGGCCAGCCATATACAGATTGTTGGAACGTCCAGTTCACTGACGGGAACGCAATGTTAAGCTCGATCGATAGACGTTCTGTGAACGAACCACAGCTCAAGACATCTTCCAGTGTCGACCATTTCACCAGCCCATCAATGCCTAGGGAGCTGTGAAACTTGGCTTCAGAATCCACAGGCAGCCTGTGAAAGCCGCCATAGGCTTCAAGCGGATTAGCTCCCCACACAGCTTCTGGTAGTCGTCGTCAATTGTACCGCTCCGAAATATTTTCACTGATCACGGTACCTCGCGTGCCTATCCGAAATGGTCCAAGAAGATGCCATCTTTTTGAAAACTGAAGCTCGGGTACAGGAGAATCGACTAAAGCCATATCGTGGTCAATGAGCATAACAATCCCCTTAGAGGTCTTCGCGCCTTTTGTCCAGTTACTGTACAGACATTGCGAGAGGCTGGTAGTCCACTGTGGTCGATGTCGCTTACAATCTTGCACTAGAATCGCATATTCGATGATATTTGAACAGGTGGTGGCAGGAGTTGAGGTGATTGGCAGCGATGTTTCACCTAGGACCCTGGACGCGCGGACCAGATTCTATATCGGGAAAGTCCGCAACCATTGGGATTCAATGACTTGATACTATGTACTCCGTACTAATGTACACGTTTCTGGTTTCTGCGCTTGTAGCTGCAACTCTGCTTAATGCTTGTTGAAGATATCGACGAGGCTGACACAAGGCAAGCTCCGAAGCTCGAAGTATTCCTGGCCTGTGCCTCCATCTGAAGTTGTTGCGCCTTCCACCCCGTGAAGCTGCAAAGGATCTGTAGCTATCAGGTCGGATGTTTCGATTATATGGCCTTGCAATATGATAATCTGTATGACAGCTCTGAAAGACAAGAACACTTTGACCCCCGGTTCACTAACATGCCTACCAGTCGCCAGAGGATGCAATGATAACAACCACACTCTTCAGTCACAGTCCGACACGTCTATCCTTTCCCCTTCAATCACCGACTCCTCTCTCACCTCATCAATACCCGATGGACCACGTTGGCGAGAAATTTCCTTCATTTGAAGACACCCGGTTAACGGACAAGCAATACCCCATTACCCAGCCTCAGGATACCAGCCCCCAGGTAGCTCCACACTCTGTCAAGATTTGGCCTGCTCGCAGGTCAAGTCAGACGGGCTGGGAGAACAGAAATGGGGGTCTGCACAAGCATCGGTCAAAAAGAAGTGTCAGCGAAGCCCTGGACAACTTCCGCCAAAGACGAGGTAGTCTCAGCGTGAATACCCACGAGCTTGCTGAAGCTCTCAAAGCACCAGTGTCCTACAAACTTATTGTGAGCCCAGAACTCTCTGCTGACAGACAAAGTCGGTTCTAACATCCACCAGGCGCTTTGCATTGTATGGTACATGACATCAGCCCTCACCAATACTTCCTCAAAATCCATACTGAATGCCTTTCCGAAGCCGGTCACACTGACTATCGTTCAATTTGCTTGTGTCTCGCTATGGTGTCTTGTCTTTGCCTACCTGGCTTCAGTCTTCCCAAGCTTGAAGACAGCCATTCCGGCACTCAAGAACGGTATTAGATACCCATCCAGGGAGGTCATCTCTACCACCATGCCATTAGCAGTCTTTCAGCTTCTGGGTCATCTCCTGAGCTCCACAGCGACTTCTAAGATACCAGTGTCCTTGGTACATACCATCAAAGGACTTTCGCCACTCTTTACTGTGCTGGCATATCGACTCTTCTTTCGAATCCGATATGCTCGTGCGACATATCTGTCCCTAGTGCCGTTGACTGTTGGGGTGATGCTAGCATGCTCGACTGATTTCTCAAGCAATCTTGTTGGAATCAGCTGCGCTTTTGTGGCAGCTTTAGTCTTTGTCACTCAGAACATTTTCTCCAAGAAGCTATTCAATGAAGCATCAAGAGCGGACGCAGAAGGCAATTCACAGCACAGCAAAAAATTAGACAAGCTTAATCTGCTTTGCTACTGCTCAGTTGGGGCTTTCCTTCTGACTGCGCCAGTCTGGCTTTTATCAGAAGGCTTCACAATCATCACCGACATATGGCGTGATGGCACTATCGACCTGTCAGGCAAGAAGGGTTCGTTGGAGCACGGAGCTTTATTTGTGGAGTTTGTGTTCAATGGCATCTTCCACTTTGGGCAGAACATTATGGCCTTTGTTCTGCTCTCTCTGCTCTCACCAGTCTCCTACTCGGTGGCTTCGTTGATCAAACGTGTATGGGTGATTGTAGTGGCAATCATCTGGTTTCGTAATCCGACCACACCAATTCAGGCTTTCGGAGTGGCTCTTACCTTCTTTGGGCTCTATTTGTACGATCGAAATAGCATGGACGACGCAGCAGAGCGACGAGCAAAAGCGGATCACTTTCGGAACAAAGCAGCGCTGCTACCTCTTACTGAAGAGCCCGAAACGAAGTCTGCAAACGGCTCATTACCACGTCCTAGAACAGAATCGAATGAGCGAGTTTATGAATTCCCAGGCTCGTTGTTTAAGAAAGAAGGTGATGCAGTAGGCACTGCTGCACCAAGGAATAGTTTCCAGAGTAGTTGGCTACCTCCAGGAACGAAACAGGAGTCTACTTGGGATCCAGCAGATACTGGGAATACTGGTAAACATGGTGAAAAATAGATTGCATAGTCCGATTACGAGTGTACAGATATTCATTTCCTCGCATTGCGGGCGAGTGATACTATGAAATCCTTGGTAAGGGAGAGTCGTTTATCACATGAATCACCAAGGAGGAATCCTAGCTCAAGAGACCTACCGCTTTTCAGTAGCTGAAAAAAATAACCAATGAGTCCCACGAAATCTGAAGGCTCAGAAACGTTGAAATTTTATGTAGCATCCGTCGGTAAGGAACACGAGCATCATTGAAGCTCTCCTAGAGGACAGTCGTAGCGTGCTCCAGCTACGGTGCAAGAAAGTCGATCTTGGATCACGTAGCAGAGGAAAGAAAGATGGGCTCGAAAGCGTCTCTCTCTCCTACAATAAAACATGTCCGAATGAGTATGTAGAGGAGAAAGGAAAGTTTTGCTGCCCGGAGTGAAAATCTACAAGGGAAGTGGAGCTGGAGCCGGAACTTGCCGAACCAGCCGAACCAATCCCATCTCCAGCATTGTCTCTTTGCCACCATATGCAGTAGGGAACGTCAGTATTTGGTCGATTTCGAGAGCTCCACCGCCACCCCGTTCGCCATAAACAAGCTCGCCGGATATTGCTGCTGAAGCTGGTAGACCCTTATTATGCGCTCCCAGCTTCTTCGTGCATCCATTCGAGTGAGACGACCCGCCGGCGTCGATGTCTTCCGAAGCTTCAGTTCGACGGTGCGGCGGCCGGCCGAGGTCGAGCTCACAGTCGATGGCAAGAAGGTTTCGATAGAGGCTGGCTCAGCATTGATTCAAGCTTGTGAAAAGGCTGGAGTTACGATTCCGAGATACTGTTACCATGAGTGAGTTGACAAGCAGAGTCCATAGCGGGTGCGTCTACTAACCTAATCACAGAAAGCTGATGATTGCTGGAAACTGTCGAATGTGCTTGGTCGAAGTTGAGAGAGCTCCCAAACCTGTTGCCTCCTGCGCATGGCCTGTACAGCCAGGAATGGTCGTGAAGACCAATTCTCCCCTCACTCATAAAGCAAGAGAAGGTGTGATGGAATTCTTGCTTGCAAATCATCCTCTTGACTGCCCCATCTGTGATCAAGGTGGCGAATGCGATTTACAAGATCAGTCTATGAGATACGGTGCAGATCGAGGTCGCTTCCATGAGATTACTGGTAAACGAGGTGTTGAGGACAAGAATATTGGACCGTTGGTCAAGACATCTATGAATCGATGCATTCATTGTAGTCGGTGTATACGATTCGCGAACGATGTCGCAGGTGCTCCAGAGCTGGGCTCTACAGGACGAGGGAACGATATGCAGATTGGCACTTACCTCGAAACTGCTCTTGACACTGAACTGTCAGGCAATGTCATTGACCTCTGCCCAGTCGGTGCACTCACATCAAAGCCCTATGCGTTTCGAGCCCGACCATGGGAATTGCGCCACACCGAGACGATTGATGTGCTAGATGGGCTGGGCTCGAATATCAGGGTAGACGCTAGAGGCATGGAAGTGATGCGGATTCTACCACGACTAAATGACGACGTAAACGAGGAATGGATCAATGACAAATCACGTTTTGCCTGCGATGGACTTAAGACACAACGGCTCACAACTCCCTTAATAAGAAGAGATGACAACTTCGCTCCTGCTTCGTGGGAGCAGGCCCTTACCGAGATTGGAAGAACATTTCAGCAGCTTGATGTGAAAGAAAACGAGTTCAAAGTGATGGCGGGACAGCTTATCGAAATAGAGTCGTTGGTGGCGATGAAGGATCTTGCTAACAGACTTGGCTCAGAAAATCTTGCGCTTGACCAACCTGGTGGAAGTGAGCCGATTGCGCATGGCGTGGATGTGAGGTCGAATTACTTGTTCAATTCCAAGATATATGGCGTGGAAGAAGCAGATGCGATGCTTCTTGTTGGCACCAACCCGCGACATGAGGCCGCAGTTCTGAATGCAAGAATACGCAAACAATGGCTACGATCTGATCTGGAAATCGGTTTGGTGGGCGAAACTTTCGAGAGCACTTTTGGCTTCGAGCATCTTGGTGCTGATGCGGCAGCCGTCAAAGCAGTCCTATCCGGCCCCTTTGGCAAGAAACTGTCATCAGCCAAGAAGCCCATGATCATCGTGGGTAGCGCTGTGACAGAGCATCCAGACGCAAAGGCAATCTATGAATCAATTGGAGCATTTGTTGACAGGAATGCTGCAAGGTTTATTACGCCTGAATGGAAAGGGTACAATGTACTCCAAAGGGATGCATCAAGAGCTGGTGCTTATGAAGTTGGCTTCACTACACCTTCACCGGAAGTTGCAAAAGTCAAGCCAAAGATGATTTGGCTGCTTGGTGCTGATAATTTCAATGAGGCTGACATTCCGAAAGATGCGTTTGTAGTGTACCAGGGTCATCATGGTGATGCTGGTGCTCAGATTGCAGATGTGGTGCTTCCAGGTGCTACCTATACTGAAAAGTCCGGTACCTATCTCAACACCGAAGGTAGGTGTCAGATCACGAGAGCTGCTGTGTCATTGGCTGGAGCGGCAAGAGATGATTGGAAGATCATCCGTGCTGTGAGCGAATACTTTGGTCAACCACTTCCATATGACGATATCGAGGGGCTGAGAGATCGCATGGAGCAGATCAGCCCAGTGCTGAGATGCTACGATGTGGTTGAGCCAAGCTCATTGGGCTCCTTGAGCAAGGTGCAGCTGGTAGATCAAAATAAGGGTGCAAAAGCCACGGGAAAGCCCTTGAAGAAGCCGATCGAAAACTTCTTCTTCACAGATGTTATCTCAAGAAGGTACCTATTCCTTCTTGTTCGCCTTGCTTGAACTGTCACTAACTGTTGTCATCTTAGTTCACCTACAATGGCACGATGTTCGGCGGCCAAAGCAACAGGCAACCCGGAGACGAACTTTATGGCTCAAGGCGAACCAAATCCGCAGAATGAGTATGGTCCACTACCACAAGTCTCTTACGGTTGACATGTCATTGCGGTGTCTTTTCCACGTCCGAAATCCGCATTGGAGGTTACAGGAGAATGGTGTTAAGCTGCGGTTCTGCGGACGCAGGGCAAGAATATCAAGTCCTTGTACATAAAAGACGCTGGGTCAATGGAGACGTCATTGCCACCCTATACTTCATATCTCTATCAGCTCTCTGCATCCTTCTATCGACCCCAGGGTATGTACATCTGAGCCAAAGAAGATCTCCTGCCAACGCTTTTCACGGACCATCCCCTCTCTGGAAAACAGCTTACCCCGCAGAAAGGCGCCTATGAACATGATGGAGGGGTAGTTCTGAGTTTCCTACATGACAATAACGAGGCAAAAGGTCGCGACTTTCAACCAGCAATTACGAGTAATAAGTGCCAACAGGAAGATTTCCTCGCCCTTGCCCTTTAGCTTCTCCAGTCTTCTTCCCTTTTTTCTTTTTTTCTCCTCGTGTCGTCCCTTCAACCGCACGTTGACTCGAAGCTGCACTAACCCTCGTTCCCCACCCAGTCCTACACACCCTCTTGGCAAGACGTGTAGATCGTCCATCTCCTCTTCATCCCGCCTCACCGCCATCATCATCACCGTCTGATCGTTCCGCTTCGCCTACGAAGCCTTGTGCCCCCTAAAATCCCTAGCATCCTCTTTCAGCCTTTAAAGATGGTCTACACAATAACGGTCCACCTGACCGCGAAATCTGACCCCGAGTGCATCGAAAAACTGAAAAGCAAGCTCATCGAGGCTTCTCGCGTCTATTCACAGGACAAAGAGACCTTGTCGTGGTTCGTGATGCAGAGTGTGTTTGATAAGCGGGAGTTCACGATTGTGGAGAGGTATGAACGGGAATCTGTATGCTATCGCCATGCTTCTTGTTCTTCTTCTGCCTGAGTCATGCATTGTGGAGGATTGTGTGAGTGGAGGGATGGGGGATGTCGTGAGGGGTTTAGGGAAGGATGAGGGGGATAAGATGTATTGCTTATTGGGGATTCATGCTGATACGATGTGTGTAGAGCCAGCAGTTCCATCTGAATAATCCCTACTGGAAGACGTTCGATCCGTATGTACTGCCGTTGCTGGAGAAGCCGATGGACCTGAGGCGGTTTGAGGAGTTGGATACTAGCCAGGACGTTAGGGTTGAGTGAAGGAGGGGACTGGGATGGGATGGGATGGGATGGGATGATATATGTATCAGAGGAGGAAGAAGACAGATAGGAGAGTCAGTATCAGACGTGAGATACTATGAGTTTCTTGAATGGGGCGGGCCTAAGGATGGATGCATTGCCAAGGGTACGAGAAGTGGATAATAGTACGAGTTGTCATTGTTCTCATTATGGAGACGACTATGGCTTAAGATACTGCATAACTCTGTCGCACTGGAGGTGAAAGCAAGATACCTGCATGCAGATACAGGAATACGAGCCAATCAATGTGTACAAGAACCGTTCACAAGTCTTCAGAAACAGGGCCTGGGGTCTGTGAACATTTACCTACGTAGTATATTCACCCGCCAAGGCCTGAGCCACTCTTTGGGAAACATCTTTACCAGACCTTTTACACAATATAAATTCCCTCTAAATAAAATCATGGTCCGTAAACTCATTCGATTAGGGCTAGAGATGTGTGAAGCAATTTAGTGCCTCTCACATGGCGGTGCAGAATCATCAAAGCATTGCGATCGGTGAACATGTGAAGCTCGTGAGCCTTTGATTCTGACCACAGAATCTGCATACCCGGTTCGGCTTCAGGGATCATTGTCATATACAAAAACAAAATGCCTAGCCCAGTATTACAATCGAGGTAGACCACTGCCATAGTGACGAAAATACCCCGTAGAAAACCAAAGTATGCCTTCCAGGTGGGAATCCTTGATAACCCTTTCCTGAAAATCGTCCGTACTACAGCACTATCGCAATTTTCTCACCATTGCCCTCTAGACCATCACCCGTCTTTCACACTGCCTCCAAGACTGCTCAATTCATTACACTCTCCCATTGTGGGATGCGCGCGAAGTCTGCAAGCTTGTTCCTAGTCTTTCTTTTTCCTCCGGAATAGGCCAAGAAAGAGCAAGGCTGGCAGCAGAGTCGAGACGGGGGACAGCCACGACACCGTCTGGGATATGATGGATGGGTATGTCTGAGCCGGAGAACGGTGAGCTAGTCGATGGACTGTGCGGAATAGGACCATCTGGGGTGAGTAGGGTTTGCTTTTTTTCGGAGTAAGTTGTCGATCACCATGAATACAGAAACAAGCCCAAGGCTAGGGCTGGTGGGGAAAAGGGGGTATAATCCTTTCCTGTCGCCATGATAGAGGCTCCTGAGAATGCAAAGAGTGCTACCCAATCGTATCTCATAGTCCATTATGTAATCGTATTCCATAAATTCATAATCATGCTGACATTCCGATCATAACTCGTCATCGTCACTGTCACTGGCCGTCTCTTCACCACTGTCATTCGCCTTTCCATCATCCCGTTTTCCTGCTTCAGTTGGCGGTTTGGATGGCTCCGGCTCCGCAGCCTTCTTTACTTTGGCGCCTTTCTTCGCGAATGGTAGGACCCTGACAGGTGGAAGAGGAGATATATTCCTGGTAGGAGTTTGCCGCTTCTTACCCGACTTTAGTGGAGGACTGCTGGCCTTCTTCTGCTGCGACGCTGCGGCTCGATGTGAGGTGCTTGCTTTTGGCACGGGGCCGGCGGTCTTTGATGTTGGTTCAGGAGCCGCATCAACGTCAGAATCGACTTCTGTTTCCGATCCCGTCTCAGGCGTTGTCTGTCGTTCTGAGCTTGCTTCTTGGCTTCCTGCTACGATACCTTCTTGCTTGTCCACGTCCATCTCCTCAAAGGCGTCACTGGAATCATTCTGCGAGTCTTCTTCTGCTGCCTCAGTCTGGTCGTCTGCCCGTCGCTTACCAGCTCTGCTCGACTCGGCCCGCCGACCCTTCCCTTCCAGCGTCTTCTGCATCTGTTGTAGTTTCTTCTTGTCTACCTTCGCAGTGCTGAGGATTCGTTGCTGATTTCTGATCTTTAGTTTTTTCTCGTTCAGAAGGAGCACGAATTTGGAGATCAGCTCTTCTTCATGGTCTGCCTTTGCCTTGACGAGCTCCTCTAATTTAGCTTCAAGTGAGGTGACGGTCGCCTGGGCGGACTCGTATTTGCTGCGTAGATCGCTTTGCTCAGCCTCCAGCACGGATCTCTGGTCGATTGCTGAACCACACCAATCGAAGAGCTGGATTTCGGCATCGTCATCCTGAGAAAGATCTACTGAGCCTAGTCGTTGTGTGATTTTGTCGATACGGTTTCGTAAAGTGATCGTAACTTTCCCGCTGCCAATAGTTGCCACGACTTCTAGACCTTTCCATTGGTCGCTAGGCAGACACGCCGCGGATTGGGGTTTAAAGACATGAAGGAGGATGTTCTGCCATTCGCCGTCTGTGCCATGGAAGTTCTTCGCGCGCAAGTCTGGGATCTTTCGTTGACGAACTAGAACTCATTCAGTATGTGCACTTCCAGCATACACAGGGGTCAGCATACTCTTGCCCCTGTACGGTGCTGCTCCTTCTGTGGCTAGTAGATTGAGGTCCAGAGCAGCCTCGCTGGTCGTGGAGGCTTGAAGGAGGAGATACCCATCTCCATCAGAGCGCGGGAACTTCAATACCCACGACTTGGACATGGTGCAAGATGATCACACTGTTGTAAGGGGGGCTCCTTCATTTGAGTCGCGTTACAAGAGAGGAGCACTTCAACTGGGGACTAGATCTTTGTACAGCCTGATTTCATGGCTGTGAAAGCGTCCAACCGGAGAAGTGCGCAAGAATATCGGTGACGACGAGTCCATAGTAAAGTCACATTCAACGATCTCGAGTGCAAGCCAGCGTTTTCCAGACAGGCAGCACCGCAGAATATCTCACCCAGCGCTCCACCGATTTGGTTAGTGGGATAAACGCGTGCTCCGGTCTTGGCAAGTCGCGTGTGCGGCTGGGGAACAGCCTAAGGAGGAAGGCGCTAATGAGTGCTTTCCGACCACACCATTCACGATCCGACGTCCGTCAAACCCAGCCCCTCGATTTGATCCGTGATCGAATATTGTCTAACCAGGGCTTTGCTTACCTTCAGCCTGGTCAATCACCAACATATACGCATATACGGAGTATCCTGTCCTCTGCTGAAGGGCCCATTGCGCGGCTACTCCGGCTCTCTACCGAGGGCAAGGAGGTTGCTCAAGAACACCTCAGTTTCGAAAACACCTCACTTTTCGGAAAGGTTGGTCACAGACTCGCTCGACCTCATATTTCAGCTTTCTGTCACCTGTGTCTACGGATCATCATGACTTGACGGTGTAACACGGCAGCCAACAGCCTCAAATCACCTGTATCAAAGGTACCTTCTGCAAACTTCACGTGCAATATTGGAGGCATCATTCACAATGGAGCCGTTGACGCTCAAACCACGTCAGCCTGTGAATGATGAGATCGAGCGCTGGGATGACGATGCGGACTTCGACGGTGTCGATGACCTACAAATCAGAACAGCCTCAACTGCAACTTCATCGACTAGCTTTTCTGCTGCGCCTCATCACAGAGACTCAATGTCATCTCGAATGTCTATGAGATCCGACCTCGACTCCAACAACGGTGACGAAGATTGGCAGGTTCTGCTTCCAGATGACGACCAAGCTTCCGCAAAAGATGCAATCGCTGTAGCCAAAAGCAAGGGCATCCCAATACCTTCCGACGTACCCAAATCAGCGCTACAAGGTGGCACCATTCGAAGACTGGGTGGCAAGAAAATCAAGAGAGCTCTGGGTGACGATTGGTCTGAGGATTTAGAGTTACCTGGGTTTGGTAGTGAGCTCAAACTCACCAAAACCGAAGGGAAAGAATACCCTGATACTCTTCGACAAATCAGTGCAGCTTTCCGTAAAAGCCCGGTCGGAAGCCCGTTCAAATCAATGGCTCAGAACGCTACATCAACCAAAGCGATAGCGGCTCCAGTCAGCCTCGAGCAGTTTCGAGACAATGACGATGACGACGATTTTGGCGATGTGCCTACAATCAAGGTCGCGAAGTCCAGAGGCCCAAACAAACTGGTACAGATCACCCAGCCTCAAACCAAGACCACCAAGAAAGACAATGAGAACATTGAAGAGGGCCTAGAGATTCCCACCGAGGGTGAACTGAAACTTGCTCCACGCAAAGAGCCGCCACGGACTCCACAGCAGGATGAAGAGATCGATATGGAGTGGGCTGAAGGAAGTCTGGGTACGCGCCATGGCGGCACAAGACGCGATCTCCGGTCCGATCCAAACTCATCCGTCTCTGCGCTTAGCCCTAGCGTTTCAAGCTGTCTGACAGCCGAAAGTGAGGATGACGGTCTGGATTGCTTGGTGTTACCGTCTGGGCCTCTCAAATTCGATGAAGTGCTCAAGAAGCGGCAGCAAAATCATTCACCAGATGCATCCCACTATTGTGACGAGCAGCACGCAGGGAAGAGAGCTGTAGCTAAGGATGACTTCTTTGCCGACTTTGAAATTGGAGATGGGGATGTCTTCGATTCAGGCAAATTGACGCTCAACCGTAACGTCAAGCACCAAACTCAGCGGACCACCAGCCCACCAAAACGTCCTGCCACGACCCTCACATTCACCAACAACAAATCTCAAGCGAACTCGACTCGAATTCCACGGCCTCATGGAGGTCGTGAAAGGCCTCGATCGACACTCGAACCTGTTTCGGAAAGTGGTCCTACTGCTGCGCGGTTCAGAAGACCAGAGTCTCGTCTCAGTGGTCACATAGCACAATCATTGGTATCTAGCATTCCTGCTCCGTCCCTGCCTTCAGCGCCGTCCACCCCTAGCCGACGAGGCCTTCGCCATCGGGATTCTGGGGATATTCTTCGAACCGAATCTGTCACGACTACCAATGCACAACTCCTTCGATCAAAGCGTTCGATGCCAGTGATGCGAGGTATGCAATCGCCAACTAAGCAACATCCATATCCCCGACCCCCATCACGTAACGAAATGGGAGGCATCACATCTCGACTCAATTTCCCACCGCGACCGAAGACACCAACTGACCGCTCTGAGTCGCGCCTTGGAGATGCCAGAAAACCGGCCTTTCTCCCTGCTGGTGTATCTAATTCCCAGTCGCAACATGGCAGCATGAAGACAACCACTACACGCAACATTCGCCGGCATGACTCAGCTGAGTCCCACGAGAGCGGTGCGATACCATCAAGACCGTTCTCTCGCCTCACACACCGCCCTGAAACTCCTGGCCGTGCACGAAACGTGGCTCCCCTGGAACTGACGCTCGCTGCGAAGAAGCCGATCACAAAGCCAACTCGAAGACGAAATTTTGGTGATGGTACCGAGCTCGAGATCTTTGATGACCTACCAACATCAGCGACAATCGAAAGCAAATTCATCAAGCAACCAATTGGTCGTGGCGCACCTAAATCCATACGCAACAAGCTTGGGCAGTCTCATATTGGTGGGTCGTCTTCCTCTCTTGCATCACGAACCGAGACTCCCATGCCATCGACTCCTCTCAGCCCCACC